>NW_015388542.1:36332-69191 GCF_001527695.2 Protobothrops mucrosquamatus | reverse complement strand
AGCGGGTCTGGCCTAGGGAATTTTAGCGGGGTTTTTTAGGGGATTTTTAAGGATAATTTTAATGATCGGCCTGTTTAAATATTTCTTTTTAATTCGGCTTTTAATTATTGTATTTGTATTGTAGTTTTTATGAGGCTGTTAGCCGCCCTGAGTCCCATGAGGAGAAGGGCGGGGTATAAATTAAATTAATAAATAAAAAATAAATAAATAAATAAATAAATGTTGGTCCGTTTCTATCTCTATGTAGGTTTCTGAGTAGGAATGCATTGGAAATAATGGGCAGGCTGTATAAACTCTGCTACTGATCACATGACCAGAAGAGGAGGGGCTTAGAATGAAAGAGTTAGCAACATTCTCAGCAGCTTTCCAATTGCCTCTCCTGAGATGGGGGGGCTAGAATTTTCTGGAATTGTTTTTCCACACTCCCCAGCCTGATCCAGTTTGTTTGCAAACTTGGTGTTTTCTTTTGCCAGCTTCTATCTCCCTCTCCTACCGAATTTGATTCCGTTCTGTTCTGTTTTTGGAGAGTTATCCTGCTGACAGATAGAGACAGAGTTTCTTCACATAATTTCTTGCCAACTGTGGTGTTGGAAAGACTAAAAATAAAAGTGAAAAAGCAAAAACAGACTATTCTGTTTTCCTTTCTCGAGGCCTGCAATGCACCAAAGCATTTGGCTAAGCATATATGTATTATTTATGTATTTAGAAAATGCATATACCACCCTAGATTTATTTATTTAGAATGGATGATGATATACATTTTCTAAATAAAACAAATAAAATATACATGTGTGGGGTTTTTTTTTTTTAAAAAAATCTACAATGGGATCTGAACTTTATTCAGTCATAGCAGACTTTCCTACTGCATCTTCTTCACACCACTGCATGGCTATTACTTCAGAAGCAATTAGTTAAAAATACAAAAATTTACCCATCCTTCTAGCATAATAGCTGGATGCCTGCAGGTTAGTATAATTTGTTTAACAAACACTGCAAATCCCAAAATTCTAGACTATATTCTCTTAACTTCACAATACAGATTAAATTTAGTAAAATCAAATAAGTTACTTTGAGCTATTTACTCCTTGGCATTCACGTAATTCACAAATGATCCTTTGTTTCTTCAAATACAAATGTACCCTTATTAGAGATTATTAAACTGTACATCAAATTGCTTCAGCAAGAAGGTACTGTAATGAGGGCTAGCAAATCCATGTTGCAAAAATCCAGATGCCCAATAGAAGTGGCAGCAAGGAGTTATAGTTGTTTATATTTCTTTGCTGCCACCTTGTGGTAAACAATATATTTACAATAAAGAACTGTCAGCCCTTTCAATATATTACATTTAAAAGTACTTGGCTTGTTGGTGGTTTAGTATCTTAACCAAAGTATCTAGAATATTGTGAAAATGCAAAAAAATAGATCAGTGGATAAGCCACTGTACAGATAGATGTATCGAAAAACAAAACTGGTACTGTGGAAAAAAAATACATGCATTGTGTGTTTAAAACAAGGCATAAGTGTGGAAATATTACTTCCAATGACCTGAAGCTTGAGTACAATACAAATAGTGCCTACAAAAAAATGTATCGGTTTAGTGATCAGTGTTTGAGCCAATTACAGTTTCGTACAGTACCGGTGTCAACTTCTGTTTATTGAAACTTATAATTTGACCAGAGATGCCTAGACATTTGCATAATAATATGAATGCTCTTAAACTATGTTGGGACATCTGATTGTACTGCTCTCCAAACAAGGATTAAGGTGACCAGAACATCACTTCTCCAAATTTCTCTGAACATGAATCCTTCTGGATCATTTTAGTGTAGAAGATGATCCCTCTCTCGGGCTCAGCCTAATCATCTCCTATATTTGACCCCTCCCTCAGGCTCACCCTAATCATCTACATTTGACCCTCCCTCGGGCTCAGCCTAACCATCTCCTACATTTGAACCCTCCCTCAGTCTCAGCCTAATCATCTCCTACATTTGACCCCTCTCTCGGGCTCAGCCTAATCATCGCCTACATTTGAACCCTCCCTCAGGTTCGGCCTAAGTATCTCCTACATTTGATCTTCCCTCAGGCTCAGCCTAATCATCTCCTACATTTGACCCCTCCCTCGGGCTCAGCCTAATCATCTCCTACATTTGACCCCTCCCTCGGGCTCAGCCTAATCATCTCCTACATTTGACCCCTCTTTCGGGCTCAACCTAATCATCTCCTACATTTGACCCCTCTCTCGGGCTCAGCCTAATCATCTCCTACATTTGACCCCTCNCTCGGGCTCAGCCTAATCATCGCCTACATTTGAACCCTCCCTCAGGTTCGGCCTAAGTATCTCCTACATTTGATCTTCCCTCAGGCTCAGCCTAATCATCTCCTACATTTGACCCCTCCCTCGGGCTCAGCCTAATCATCTCCTACATTTGACCCCTCCCTCGGGCTCAGCCTAATCATCTCCTACATTTGACCCCTCTCTCGGGCTCAGCCTAATCATCTCCTACATTTGACCCCTCCCTTGGGCTCAGCCTAATCATCTCCTACATTTGACCCTCCCTCAGGCTCAGCCTAATCATCTCCTACATTTGACCCCTCTCTCGGGCTCAGCCTAATCATCTCCTACATTTGACCCCTCTCTTGAGTTCAGCCTAATCATCTCCTACATTTTCCCCCTCCCTCAGGCTCAGTCTAATCATCTACTACATTTGCCCCCTCCCTCGGGCTCAGCCTAATCATCACCTACATTTGACCCCTCCCTCAGGCTCGGCCTAAGTATCTCCTACATTTGACTCCTCCCTCCGGCTCATCCTAATCATCTCCTACATTTGACCCCTCCCTCGGGCTCGGCCTAAACATCTCTTACATTTAGTATCCACAAAGGAAAGATGGGGGTTTTTGGAAACCGAGAACCCTGCTGCAAGGAAAATGCTATAAATGTTTCCATAGTGGAGCATGGATTATGCTCAAGGACTCTCCCACCTGGAGAGCCCTTAAACATAATCCTAGCCATATTGGAAATGCTCTTCGGTGAACTGATTAGCATTTAAATACACTGCATTAATTTTAATGCAATTGAGTCATTCAAAAACTGTCCCATTTTGCACAGACAGACAGAGAAAGAGAGATCCTCCTCTTGTATCAACCCCCCACCCCCGTGCCCCATATCTTTTTACTACCATGTAGTGATTGCCTGATTTTTTTTTCCTTCCTCAATGTTCCAGCATGAGACAAGGCACAGAAGGCCCAACTTCAGAAAGGAAGATGTTAGCGATTAATACATTCTCATTTGTGGGTAGCCAAGGAAGGAACTTCTGAATGCTGGGCTAGGGGCTTTCATTTGCACATGTCCCTTAACACATAATACTTTGGTAATTATTATTAATATAGTGTTGTCCAAAATGTACTCCATTCTTATATTCAACCTCAATACAGTTACAGTTTTTATTATGTCCTTATCAAAACCAAAATTGTGATTGCGTGTTTGTGGTGATAGCAGTCTTGAATCTTGGGGCTACGACTATGGAAATTTATTGACTGGCTTCAACATATTCTTCTACCAATGGATCACTAAGCTGTAAGAAAAGGTGCCTATATTAAATATGTCTGTGTCTACATGCGTTATCGGGAATACCTGAGGAAGACAGGCATATACAGGGCTTACACTTTCTAAAATAAAAATTTCGGGCTAAGGAACACATGAATGAGCAATCAGAAGAGGTGTTCAAGCAAAATTCTCCTGTAGTGAAGAAACCTTCAAATGAAGTAAGAAAGGAAATGATTTCTCTCATCAGATTTCTTTGAACAGGTTTTCTAGGATAAAGCTGTGGTGGGGAGGGCTATAGGTAAGGTGACCAACTGTCCTCCTTTAGGGAGGACAGTCCTCCTTTTGTAAGTTCTGTCCTCCCTCGAAAAGTGTCCTCCTACATGTCCTCCTTTTCGATATTTGAAGACTAATCTGCAGGGCTTTTTTTCCTCATAGAATGCTCAGAACAGCGTTCCGGCACCTTTTTTGATGGTTTTTTCCAACTTTTGCATGAGCTGTGCTACTCCCCCTATTGGCTTTCAAAAGCCAATAGGAATTGCTGCTGAGCACGCCAAAATACCCGGCCGGCAAACTTTGCACATATAAGTTGTCTGCAGCGAAGGCGAATTGGCAGGAACTTTGCACCCCTCCCTCCTACCCAACTACACCATCTCCTAGTTAGTCCCAAAGATACCTGAAGAGACTGGAGCAGTGACGCACGGTAACTTTCTCTTGATCTTCGGCCCTGCTAGGGCAATAATGGCTGCGGGCACAAGAGGCAGGGGCGGCAGGGCTGCTGCGGGCGGGGGTGTGGGGGGCGGCGGTGGCTGGCTGCCCCCCATGCTGTGGGAGCCGCAGGGCCTTCTCTACACAGGGCTGCGCAGAGTGGGCGGTGGTGCTGGCGGGGCGGCTGCAGGCGGGGTGTGTTGACGGCGGGCTGCCCCTGGGGCCAGAGCCGGCGCAGCTGGTGCTTTGGGAGCTGCGGGGCCCACTCTACACTGTGGGGCAGCAGTGCTGGCGGGGCGGCTGCGGACAGGGGCACGGCATGTAAGCATAATTACAATATAAAATGTTATTGTTACAAATGTTTTTATTATGCATTTATCATATTATAGTGTATTCTGTATTATTGTTGCAATGAATAAAATGTTTCTTTTATTTACGATATTTGTTTCTTCAATTTATTTGTGTCCTCCTTTTCATTGTAAAAAAGTTGGTCACCTTACTATAGGGTTGCAACCTTTTAATAATTTTTGGCCTTATTACCCAAATTTGAGTCTCCTTGTAGCTTAATTGACCTTACAGAAATCAAGACTCTCCAGAAATAACTGCCCAGGGTAAGTTCTATTGATATCATTTCATTATACATTCCTTCGTTCTTCATTAAGATCTGTTCCTTTGCCATATAGGCCTAGAGGAGAAATTCATTTGAGTTTACCTGATTTGTACTGACTGCCTACAGAAAATAGCATGGAAGAATTACCACACCCCCACCAAAATTGGTGGAACAAGTCACTGTATATAAACTGGGAGCAAACCTCACACTCACTAGCGTGGAGGATGTTACCTAGTTGGGTAATGAAATGTTTGGAAGCTCAGAGAGCACCAAGGACCCCACAAATGGCAGAAATTTGAGAGCCATGGAGAATTTTTCCTTGCAGAACCTTTAACGTTTGTTTGGAATATGAGAAAATGCATGAAACTAAAATTAGCTGATTTGCATATCCTAACTGCAAACTTGCTTGAGGACCAGCAGCTAAGGAATGGCTATCTGCATACACAAGACTTTCTTCCATCTACATAAGAATCATTTTCTTCATGGACCTTGAGATCTGAGACCCATCATATAATGACTGGACTTCCTTGTGTTTGATTATTTTTTATGGTATATCTCCAATTTATATGTGATATTGTAACATTTTTCCCTACTTCACAAACATCTTGTTTTTAAAGCACCTTGCCTTCCATGGTAGAGAACGAATTGTGCAGCAAGAACTAGACCTTGAACACAAATACGATTTGGTTGTTCAACAAAGTATCAAAATGTCGTAAGTCCCTTTTAAGCTAATCAACTTTATTACAATGGACTAAGTAAACAAATTATGTCTGATATAATGCAAGCTTTCCCAGGAAAGGTCAAATTAACAATTCATAACAAGAGCTAAATTCGATTTATGCTTAAAGAGCCAGCAGTGACATTTGCATGAATGGTGATATCCTAAATTATTTATGGTCGAGCTTTTTTCTTGGGATTTCCAAGCAACAGTACAAAAATGTTAAAGGCAGTAGCATAGCAACAATGACAAAATAAGGAATAAAGTTAGGGATTAATTAAAATATGACATGGAAGTTAATAACACTTGAATATACAGTATTAGAGCAAAGGTGTTAATCATACTCAAGCTTGCATTATTTTTTGCCATCCTTTCCCAAAAGGGTTTTGGAATTAAACTTGCTAAATTTTATAAGATAATTTAGCACTGCTCATTTTTGATGATAGAGATAAATGTAACGGTTCTATTTTAATCCTGTTGCTAAGCGAGACAGTAGTTAAATGAGTTTTATCCCATTTTGTGACCTTTCTTGCCACAGCTAAGTGAATCTGCCTTCCTCATTGATTTTGCTTGTCAGAAGGTTGCAAAAAGTGATCACATGAACCTGGGACATTGCAACAGTGATAAACATGAGTCAGTTGCCAAAGCATCTGAATTTTGATCACATGACTATGGGGATGCTGCAATGATCATAAGTTGAAAAACAGTCATGAGCCACTGTTTTCAGTGCAGTTGTAACTTCAAACGGTCACTAAATGAACTGTAATAAGTTGAGCAGTACTTGTTTACTGCTCAGAATTGTGGATGAGAAGGCAGCCTAGAAGTGTAAAGTATAAGCAACAAATAAAATGTGTTTTGTAAGTGAAGATTGTTTCTGCTTTTGCAAGAATTCTGTTTCTCTCCCCTCCCCCCTTTTAACCAGTTCCCCCAAGTTTTCACAAACAAGATAAATTAAAAGAACGCTTTGGGACAGCCCCAATTTGAACTATAAAATATCAAAATCCTGAACTAATCCTGTAATTATGCTAGGGAGTCTGGATTTCTCAGAATTCACCAAACCAACATTTCTGTTAGGGAATGATCTTTTTTTTAATGGAACTGCATTTTTAAGCTGTTGAAGAATTTATCACTTTTGCAAAAAATCTTTGGGTGAAATTTTAACAGTTACAGACAAGGTAGAACTTTGGGATGGACACAATTATTTCTAAACTGTGTTACTCATACTTGTCTTTTACCCTTGCTTGGTTTTATGGCATGAGTAGAAACCCTGGAGGGAAAATGGCAGCCTGTCTGAATATCTTTCAGCTCCAGCAGGTACATAATCCCAAAGAAATTTAATTTTGCATTAAATTTATTTTTGTAAATGCCCCAGTGTCTCTTCTTCCAAGAAATCTGTATTGTCACTGTACTTCATCTTTCTCCTTTTATTCATCCTATTTAAATGCTGTTAGGCAGTTTCAAAGTAACTATACTCTATTTCAAAGTAATTATACTTTATTTGCCCAAATGAACCAATCAACTTTGTGACTGACTGTGAGACTCCTAAGTCCTGTTTTGGTGTTCTAATTAGCGCACCTTATTGTAGTCCTGCATTTCACTGGCTTTGATTTTTATTAAATCTCTAGTGACAGTTCTGTAAACTTTTCACCGTTTAATACTGAGGTAAGAGACAAATATCTGTTTAACACTTATTTGAAGAACAAGGCTGTTGAGAGACTGAACGATATTCAATTAATATTCCATATTGACAAATGGTTATGGAATCTATTCTGAATCTATTCTGAATCTGGAATCTATTTTGTCATCCTTTAGCAAACTTGTACACAATTGCATTTGGCTTTAGGAAAAATAAATCTGAATTTATTTTTTGTATAAATGTTTCATTCTTCCCAGCTTACAAAAGCAGCCCATCAGTCCTTATGATGATGGGTATGCTATCATTTATTTCACATCCCATCTGCCAAAGTAAGATATAACTTGTCATAGGCTTTAAAGGCTTATGAAAGAGACAAAGTTATTTCCCTTTTTTCCCTTTCTGCCCCTCCTCAGATTGTCACTGAGTTTGAAGAAAACACTAAGCTGTCAGGAATTATTGTCTTCCACATAGATCATGGAAATGATATGTTTTACACACTGCAAATGGAGCCACTTTTTCTTTTTCTCAGCCAGATGGTGGGAAGAAGAAAATGTCATAAAATTTGCCACCTAAGCCAGTAATTTCAAGTTTAGATACTGATGGTGTGAAAGACCAGCACAACTCCATACAATTGCTGTGATCCAAACAGTATTTGATGAGATAATTTGGCCTTTCCCCATAGGTAGGGGAATACTTTTGTAGGCTATCGAGATAAGTATGGGTGATAAGTATGTGTAAACACTGTACTGGGGAATCTGTCCTCCAACTTCTTAGATTTTTTTTTTCTCCTAGAAATTTCCAGTTTTGGTTTGTTCTATGTTGGACCTTATTCTCAGAATGTTAAATGAATCACACCATTAAGCAAATCCAGCTTAACCCCACTGATTTTTGCTTGTTGGAAGCTGGCTAGGAAGATTGTGAATGGTGATCACACAACCCTGGGATGCTACAACCATCATAAATACATGTCAAGTCCCTGAATTGGGAATCACGTGACCGTGGCGATGCTGCAATGGTTGTAAGTATGCAGATTGGTTGTAAGTCACTTTTTTCAGTGCCATTGTAACTTCAATCAGTTGCTAAATGGATGATTGTACGTTGAGGGCTACCTTTATTGCAAAATGTGCTGTTGAGGAATGACAGTAGCATCATGGCCCTTATCTTCAAGCTAACAGTAGATAAAAATGCTTACAGTAAACCCTAAAAAGTGGCATAGTGGTGGACATGTTGGACTAGGAGAGGGAAACACAGGTTCTAATCGATCTTCAAGTTCCTCTTGTAGGTGGTTGCTATATACATTTGTTTGGTTAAAAAAATATATTATATTGTCTTTACCTGTACAAGTTTCCACACCTGCAGGTTTTACCACTTAAACACATAGTACAGACTGGTACAGACTAGACCTCTGTCTTCAGGATTTCTATGCCTACAGCTGCTTCCTATCATAATAAATGCACAGTGATTGCAAAAATAAAATAATCTCTTGAGCAGACAATACAGTAACTATCACTCAAAAAGTGAGTGGTAAAGTTCTACTAGTTAGGTTTTATGATATATTTTTAGAGGCATAAATCTGGATCTTTGGTAGCAAACATTTGTTTCATTTGATTTTCACTCTAATGTGGTGTTGGTTTTTGTTAACTACAGCATCATAATGGCCATTGCTCAAAACTGCAGTTTCTCGAGAAACATCATTTCCAAGAAAAACAAAAATTCCAGAATTAATTTCGGGCATACAATACCAGAGGGATCTATTTGCAGAACCACTGCAACCAATTTTACAGAATAGGTTTTGACAGAATAGTACAGTAGCATTTATTTGGTAGCATTAAAGATTCTTTGCCTGGAAATGAGGTTTATTAATAGGTGATAAACGTTTTAAATAAGCCCCATGAACTGTGGCTTACTTGTTCCTGTTAGAGCTTCTCACTACAAATAAATGTATCTTAAAGAGGAAGGAAGGAAGGAAGGAAGGAAGGAAGGAAGGAAGGAAGGAAGGAAGGAAGGAAGGAAGGAAGGAAGGAAGGAAGGAAGGAAGGAAGGAAGGAAGGAAGGAAGGAAGGAAGGAAGGAGCAATTCCATTTCCCCCCTAATAATTATGAAATCCAAAACATTTTTTTGTAATTGAAGGGCTGCAGTTCATTCATACATTCAGATGAACACTTATGAAGAGATTATGCTGACTGGCATGACCAGGAACCTCTGATATTTAATGGAAGACATAAACAGAACACTACTTGCTTATCAACTAAGAAGGAATATAAATACTTGTGCTTTGGAATATCTTCAGATGACTTTTAATCATTTATTTGCGTATATAGCACTCTGTAGTTTTGCAAAAGTCTTCTTTGAGGTATGATGATGAAGATGAAGATGCATACTGTATATGTGTGAGCAAGAGCATTCAGAAACACAGAGACACTCAGGAATGAACTAATCCTTGTAATAAACCCAGTGCCAGTCCTGTGCTCATAATGTATCACGTATCCTAATAATACCAACTACAGCATCAAGGGTTCATTCATCAGCTCAACTTTCAAAGTGATATATATTGGGTTCTGGTAAAATGAGTTCTTGGTTTTTTTAAGTCGTCACTTACACAAATACAAGCACATTTGTTTTCCAAAATGTCAGAATTCAGAAACCCATAGAAAAACACTTGGTTCTTCCAGGCTACATGGTCACTGACTTCTCATAACAAATTTTGCTGAACTGAAATTTATCTGCAAAATGGATTCCTTTTGGTTTAGGAATAATGGGCACTCCAAGTTTTGGTCTCCTGGTGAGGTTAAATGAATATAGGATTGCTAGAAAGAAAACATGATCCCAGTGGATGTATTGTGGATAAATCAGTCAATTGTGGTTTTGCAATGATACGTTGGTTACCTCTTACAGTTTTAGTCTCCCTAAATTTGAAGTTAGAGGAGAGGAAGCTTCCTATTGCCACTTGCATATCTTGGAATAATATTGTAGATGATTGATGCATCTGGTAAAAATCTTCTCTGATCTATTAATGCTTATGTCATAATAATTCTGCAAACTTTAAGACGAAAGAATATCATTGTTAGTGCTGGTGGCATCCATGGAGTGTAGAGTAAAAAAAAAGGCAAATATGAAAGATATTACGTACTTTGCAATGCTTACAATTGTACCTTTTTGTAATTACCAGAAGTTTCTCCTTTGGGTTTTTGTTTTTGTGATATTTGTATAACAGACAAGCCAAACTACCTTTCTGCTCTTCACTTGAATGTTGCATAATCTCTTTCTTTTAGAAGTAGCGACATGTTTCTTTTACAAACATTGATTTCAAGGCAACCATTTTGATTTGCTGACTATCGTACAAAGAAAAATCAAACATGGGGTTTTCGGAAAGGAGCACCCGAAATCCCATTAGTCAACAGATGAACTGTCACAACAATGCCATAAACTTAAATATTTAGGCATTTATTTGATAGATATTTTTAAAGACTCATAGAGACTGAAAATCATTTTATTCTTGTTGGAAGCAACGGCTATAAACTATAAATCCACACACACATACATAGACAGCCTCTTGTTTATGAAGAAGTTGGGAGAGGTTTAGAGAAATGTACCACTTGGAAAGGGGAAAATAAAACTTTACAAACTTGTGCCAGAAAAAAAGTGACCCAGTCTTAAAGTTTTGGAGTAAGCTTACATTGGGAGAAAATTCTGAATTCAAATCCAGGCCAGATGATCCAAAGGAAAACGCAGGGCAAATTGCTTGAAGCAAAGGCAAGGTTTCTTTTGACAGCATAACATGCAGTACAGCAAGCAAAGGTAGGCTTTGAAGTTACAGTTCTCAAGTGTTTATACCTTTCCTTGGTTTCTCCCAGGAACAGAGGTCACCTTCTAGCAATTTTTGGAAACTGCACTTAACTGGATGGTCAAAAGGGGGCGCTTGGTGGGTAGACACCCTGCTGAGCTTCTGAGGTTTTTCCACTTATTTACCATATCAGCTGCTTCCTGCTTAATTAACATTGCAGCTAGAAGTGACAGTCACACAGAGGAAAGGATCTTTTGTTTATTAATAAGTGGAATCTCCGGTATCCTAAAAGGAAGGCTTACTCAAATGGGCTTTGACCTATAGCCAATCTCAATTCTTTGTGTGTCGAGTTGTTGATCTTGGGTGATGGGTCTGGGTCTCAGAGAACTTTATTGTGTGTGTAAAGGATTTCCATATCCTAACAGGCTTTCTAATGGTTTTGATTGAGTTGCTGATATTTGCCAATTTCCTAGTGAGAGATGCTTGGTCAGTTCAGAGCAAGTGTCAATATGGGCAGAAAAGCTTGTGGTATTTTATTCTGTTGCTTAAGGTTCACTGATAGTTCAGGGATGGTCTGGTTTGGAGATCAAGGGTGACATGTGGGTCCGGCCTTTCCACATTTTAGTTGCGAAGTCGTTTCCGACCCATCACGACCCCATGAACAACGTTCCTCCAAGCCTTCCTGTCCTCTACCATCTTCTTCCCACATTTATTTCTTAGTAAGTGTTCATAGAATGGAATGCACTAGACTAGACTAGACTAGACTAGACTAGACTAGACTAGACTAGACTAGAATAGAATAGAATAGAATAGAATAGAATAGAATAGAATACTTCATTTGGCTAAGTCTGATTAGACGCAAAAGAAATTTGTCTCTGGTACAGAAGCTCTCTATGTAAAGAGCGGCAGCTTTGCTTTGATATTTCAGTTTGACCTAAAATGGCTGCTGTCCATTAACACCTTTGGTGTCACCATCTAGAAATGTTACCAGTTTAAATTTCTTACAGAATAGTTTCATTCAGGAGATCTCAAAAGAGCCTTTAAATGGAACTTTGATTAAGAGGGTAAGCTCATTGGTACAATAATAGTGCCAAGTTAAAGAAATATATATTTGTTTCTCTCAGGTCACATAAGGTTGGAGATGATAGGGATCTAAGAGGAATTTCTTGGGGGATACCTAAGCAAGTTTCTTCCTTTTCCCACATGTGGAGGCTTTGGTTTGAAGTGATCAGAACTTAGGAGGTTTTTTTTTGGGGGGGGGGGTCATAGTCTGATGCATGTCATCATCAGACGGGTGCTGGAAGAATTACATTTTCCAAGTGACCTCTTTTCTTAATCCCCTCCCCATTTGTAAGGCTGAGGCCAAAATCAAAAGCTTTGTGCTCTTTAGCCAAAAAAGAAAACCTTACCTTCATTTTGCCCCCATATCTATGCTTGAGACTTAAGTCTTAAGAAGTACCTGTTTGCTTAGGTGTCTGGGATACATTTATTGGGATGTCTAAGACTCTTATTTAGTTATATGTCATATTTTTAAACCACTCATCTCCCTTTTAGCCTACATGCAGAGCAGGCTCCAATTGGTTGGGGCCACTCGCTATATACATTCAGAAGTGATTGGAAAAACAAAATATTGACTGCACTGGGAAAGAAATGCCATAGCTCATTACTTGTTCTTAAGAATCACTACAAATTATGATTTTGTGCTCACCAGAATCCTATAGAAATCCATTTTAAAAAAAGATAGGACTTTTTTTTCCCAAAATGCAATTGCTCAGTCTTTGAATTTTGTGAAGCTCTTTACTCTTTAGAGCAGCAATTCCTTTTTTTTCTTTTTATGCACACTATTAAATTATGTTTGAAAGCTTTGGAGGACCACTGTATAAATAAGATGTTGGAAATGTGAAGTCACCATGGCATACATAGCTGACAAGTGGCATTTAGGGAATTGGCAACTGGCTTCTAGGCCAGGGGACATCAAAGTTAAACAAGAAAACACATTTACAGTGTGTGTGTGTGTGCAATTAAAATTTCCCAAATTGTACAGGATTGTTAAATTCTAATGAAATGACAGTGTTTTTTCTTGAATTCTCAAGAATTTGTGATTTCCTTTGATTTGACTATTTTTAAAAACATATTTTTAGGATAGCTTCTGCATCCAGGGAATCATCAGCAGTACCTGGATTATGGATTGACAAGCAATTTTAGAAGATATACAGGAGCCAGTTAATTTAGTAAGCTGTACTATAATAGAGTGCAGCCATCCTTCTTCGTGTTTCTTTGGGTTGTTTAGAAACTAGTTAAAATGGCACCTATCAGGCACAAAAAATCAGGACCCTTCCTAAGTTGCAGCATAGAAGATTTATTCAAGCCTATACATAAGAATCTGGTCAACTAAAGTTCAGTGCTAAATTGGTACCAAATAAGGGACAATGGAATTCAGGAGGGGTTGGACTTCTAGTGCGCTTGTAGGTCAAAAAGATTCTAAGCTGATGACGGGCTTAACTCCGCCCCCTCCAGCTCTGTCCACAGCACCTTTTTGACCCATCTAGTTCAACTGGGTTTGAAAGACACAATTTCATGAAGTCTGGTAACTTTTTTAGGAACCACAAAAGGCTGCTTGATTTGTCATTCCCAACTCTCCAAATCTCACTGCCCTCCCCTTCGACACATATGGCATTACTACAAGATACAGATCACTTTTTTAAAACAAATTGTCTAATATTTCTTTTAGTTGTTTAAAAAAAGGTAAAGGTAATGGTTTCCCCTGTCTAGTCATGTCTGATTCAGGGGGGGCAGTGCTCATTTCCATTTCTTAGCCGAGGGAGCCAACTTTTTCCACACTTCCATGGTCATGTGGACAGCAAGACTATAGGCCGAGGTGCACAGCATGCTATTTCCTTCCCAGCAAAGTGGTACTTATTTATCCATTCTCATTTGCATGCTTTCAAACTGCAAGGTGGCCAGGAACTTGGGCAAGAGCTGGGGCAGGTAACAGGAGCTCACCCCCTTGCGTGGCACTTGGGTCTCAAATCCGGTCTGTCAGCTTTCCAGCTGACAAGGTCAGCACCTTTAACTGCTGAGCCATCACGCACTCTTTCAGTTGGAAAACTTAAATTTCAGTTATCTTCCTTTCGGCTAAATATGGCAGCTTTGGGATTCAAGTAGATTAAATGAGAATTTGCTCCCAGTAATAGTTTATATTGAAATTATTGTTCCAAATTATTGTTCCAAATGCTTCCCTCTGTTTATTTAGCGGTGTCCCAAAAGCAGCCATTTTGTCTCATTTGTTCGTTTGCTTTAATACCATTAACACATTTTTCTTCATTTCACCATTTTCCCTTTGCTACTTTGAGGCTCTCAAGGGAGCATTAAGACTGAGTATTAACTCAAACATCTTTAGAAACTGTTAGTTTGCTGATAATGAAAAGTTATCAGCTTAGGAGAAGCACCTGATGAAAATAACAAACAAAATACGGAAATGTTTTCAAACGGCTATAACATGAATCATTTATATATTATAGTTTGTGTCTTGCCTTTATTCATTTTTGGAAAAAACTTAAGGCAGCAAACATATCCAGCACACCTTGTTTCCCCTGTTTTGCCCATAATAACAACCCTGTGAGGTGGATTGGGCAGAGAGAAAGAGTGACTGGACCAAAGTCAAGTCTCCTAGCTGGCTTTCATGGCTAAGGTGGGACTTGAACTCAGGGTCTCCCATTTTCTAGCCTGGTGCCTTAACCACTAAACCAAACTGGTTCTTAATTTAAAAATGGCCACATCATGGCAAAAGGCTATACATCCTGAACAAACAAATTGGTGTCCCATTGCCATAGCTTGACACTGTCTGTTGCTACTTTTGCTGCCACTGCATCAATTTTCCTTTCCTTCCAGATATTTCTGAAAGAGGACAAAAGAGTTGTGCCGAAGCAGACTGGAAGAAAAGTAGGAGGAAACATGGTATAGTTTAACACAGTCTCTTCTTCCCAAATAAGGAATTCATCATGTCTATGCTGTACAGCATATGATCCAACCTATCTTCTTTTATGGTCTCAGTTCCTTCATAAATCAGTAAATATCTATCTCAATGGCTTCGATTCTTCTAGGAAGGATCTCTCTAAATTCTGCTACTGACGTTCGGTGGAAACACTGTCAGTTTTCCAGATTTATTCTTCCTTTCATTTAACATTCTGAATTTGTATCCATATCCATATTCCTTTTTCTGATTTGAGATGCACACACAAACACAAACATAGTTTTAAGTAAACAAAAGTAGTTCTCACTTAATATGCAGTTACTTAGCAATGTCTGAAGTTACAATGGACCTCCCTGGAGCAGTTTATGACCCAGTTCTAGAGTTCTGACGGCTGCACACACACACACACACACACACACACACACACACAACCTGCAGTCATGTGATCAGATTTTGGTGGCTTGGAAACTGGCTCACATTTGTGGCTATTTGCAGCATCCTATGGTCATGTGACCACAATTTTCAGCAGTTTTTTTTTCTGATTTCCAGCATTTACTTCTGGATTCTGGCAAAAGAATAACCATTGAAAAAAAACGGGTATTTTTAAAAAAACTATGGTATTTGCTTAACATACACACACACACACACACATCCCTAATGTAAATAACTTGTACCTTAATTTTCCTGCTAGATATATCTTTATAAAGAATTTTAAGTTGATAACTGTATTGCACTATTCCGAAACACACAGAATTCAGACAAGATTTGTGTTCCAGTCGGTAGATTAGTTTGGAAAATGCAAATTTGTTCAGTTCAATTAAAAACACAAATCAAACAAAATAGTTCCCATTCCTATAGCTGGGTAATAGATGCATTCTGTTTTTCATGCATATTAATGAAAATTCATGTGCTGTAAGCCTAAAGCATCATGCGAACTGCCACTTTCATAGATCTAGTAAATTGGAAATCATCATTATAAATTATTTTTTAACGTACTGTAGATTCATCATATTCTTGTTCAAAGAAAATAGTTTAAAAGAAAAGTCATCAGGTGTCTGGCAGAACCATAAAATGAGTGTTAGGGCTACTGAGATATTCATTTAATAATAGTTTTGTTTTTCCTTCCCTTTCTCTGTAATTTCTCTGTTTCCTTTCAGTCACTGGATAATTTCTGAGCTTTATATGTCATTCCTGCTTGCAAACCACCTCATAATCAAAAGAATGTGCTATGACTAGAATTTTTTAATTATCTTTACATCCACCCAACAGGCATCTACTGTGTCTTTTGCTTCCACACCTTATTAAAAAAAAACTTTTGCAATTAGCTTGATTCTGCAGGGTTATATTTTACAATTTATTTTTAGAGCCACTTTGGTCTAGTGGTTAAGAAGGCATAAATCTAGAAAGCTGGAGATTGTGAGTTCTAGTCCTGCCTTAGGCATGAGAGCCAACTGGACTAGTTATTCTCTCTCAGCCCAACATACCTCATAGAATTGTTGTACGTAAAATAATATTAGTTCACCAACTTGAGATGTATAAAAATAATAAAGGTGAAATAAAAATAAATGAAGTAGAATTTTCCATTTTTGCTTTGAAAATTCAACTATACCAAATGACTTTTTTTTTTGTTCCAGTGAACATGAATAAGTTTGGAGAAATTTTAAAAATCTTTTGTAATAAAAAGCATGTTGTATTTAAGCTGGTTTCTACACATAAGAACAAAGTCTAAAGGACAAAAAGAGCTATCTGCTTCTTTAAATAAATATAAGGACAAGCCATCCAATTGATCTTCAAAACAACTGCAAATGTGTATATTTCATTTTCTTAGTACAGTAGTACAGTAGACATAGTAAACAAGGTAATTTGGAACAAATCTGACTCATTATAAGCTTTTAATATCTGATATATGAAGTTGATTAAACAAAATATAACAAATTAGAACACTTTATTACAGTACTGATTGTTTAGTTTCTCTTTTCATATGCCACACTTGAAAAAAATTGATCCCTCAATTTCTTAATATTAAAAGTTGAAAAATATAATGCACTTTCCACGGCAAAAAAATAAAAGGAAGACAAGGCAAGGCTTATGAAAATTTTGGGGAAAATGTACTGCTAATTCACTTCATAAATCTCTCTTATTGAGGAATTCAATATTACATTATCTAGGAAGTCAACATCTCAACAAGAACAAATCTCATAATCTCAATACACATTGGACATTTTTTCACAAGTTTATTTTCCTTGGGATGAAGCTACACAAATCACACAATATAATATGACTTCTGATATTTTTTGGCAGGGATGTTGTTGGCAAAACCATGAAACTGATTTGTTGACTTCAACCATTGTGCAAGTGCAGCTAATTGGACAAATCCTTCATACAAACATGCTGCTTAGAGAGGAAACCAAGAGCTCATGGACATAGCACTTTTTTCCCCCAAGTATAGCATTATTTTGGGTCCAAAGGGACATACAGGTTGCCTATTGGCACACATACAGAGCCAGCTACACACAAATAGCCGAATAACCCATTTACATTCACCAAAACCCATCATTTCTCATCTTCTTCCAATGATGCTACTGTGATTCAATTGGCCATTCGTTTTGTAAGACTACATGGATGGCTTACCAACTTACTCACTTGTGAATACATGGAACTGCACACTTCACCTGATCGTTAAATCTGCAACACGATGGTTGTTTTGTTGGTGCGTCTTACTTCTTTACTTACACTGCCCGTCATATTTTCAAATAACAGTTTTTTTTTTCTCTCTACCATTGCCCCAGTTTTATTTTTGTTTTATTCTGAAACAGAGCAATCCTTAATGGAGAGCAGAAGGGAGAGAATGAGACTCTGCCATTTCCAAACCTTTACAATGTTATGACTTTATCTAGCTGGAGGATACCATTTAGATTAGCGTTTCTTAACCTTGCCAACTTTAAGTGTGGACTTCAACTCCCAGAATTCCCTAACCACCACGATCTCGATTGAGATCAAAATGGCTGAACAGATTAGTACTTAAATGTGAAACCATCAGGAAATCCCTGGGCTTAGCCTAGACAGGGAAATTAGAAAAAAACATTCTTGACAAACTACAGTGAGAACAATTAATCAGTGGAATGGCTTGCCTTCAGAAGTTGTGGTTGCTCCATCACTGGAGGTTTTCAAGAAGAGACTGGACAGCCATTTGTCCAGAATATTAATGGATCTCCTGCCTTTAGCAGAGGGTTGGACTAGAAGACCTCCAAGGTCCCTTCCAACTCTGCAATTCTGTAACGTTTCTGTCTTCTCCATGACAAACCATTTCTATCTTCTAGCTAAGAAAACTATAGGGAGATGTCTATGAAACCATAAAGAGTTAAGCCTGATTTAAAGGAAAGTTTACTTCTGCTATATTAGTAGAAGCAAGCAGGACCTTCTGGTGATTTGTTTTTTGTTTGTGTGTTTGTTTGTTTTTTGCTTATGCCAGTTTTATGCAGATGTAGGCAGATGTTCCCAACCGGTGACCGTAAAATCATTTCAAATCTTCCTGCCAGCAGGGACTCCACTAGAAGATTTAAACCTGAACAGGCTTTGTGTACTGCAACTGTAGCCTTTGGGCTGAACATGTCTCTTCGCTGGCAAAGTGACTCTTGTTGCCAATCTTGTCAGCAGACTGACTTTTTTCAATCCTAAACTCAATCTGTATCTGTCACTCATCTTTGATTGTGATTGCTTTGCACGTTGTCTTCCTTTAAAAGAAAAAAAAGCCATGCTGTGCTCTGATGTGCATGAACGATGCCTTTAAAAATAAGTGCAGAATTAAAATGCTATTTTATTAAACCCATAGCATGTGCTAATGACATTCAGAATTTCTTTTCAAGCACATTACTGTGCGCTAATGCACATTAAAGGGCAGTTAAAGCTGATGTGCCTACAGAGCTGGAGATTTTACAAATGCAGAAATCCCCCCTGAAAACATGTCTAAGCTTTTTCAGATTCCTTCCACAAAATGGCCAGAAAAAGAAAAAGAAAAGCTAGGGCTGTGGGAAAAGGAAAGATAAAATATTTGTAAACTCACTATCCTAGTTTGTTTGGATGTTAGTCAGGTTTTCTTCACCTATGCCATGGAAGGGCACAAAATGACATCAAACCTGGACAACGAGCAATGTTTTCCATAAATGGATCCTTATAAAATATATACAAAGAATGCAAAGGCATATCTGTGCAAATTTATAACCCACTCAGACGAAAGCTCTACAAACAGGAAGATACAGTCAAACACAACCCCAGGCTTTAGAGCCATGCGTGCATAATAAAGACTCCTTTTAATTCAAGCTGCTTTCCAGTTTGTGGCCACAAAAGTAGAAAATATCTGCTATGGGAATTAAGTCACTTCATCATCAATAAAACACTATGACATAATGAATCATATCCAAGCTCAGCTATGCTTTCTTCAACAACTTTTATGAATATGCATTCCCACCATAAGTTAGTGTGGATATTGCATTCCCATTCATAAGTTAGTGTGGATATTTAATTCTTAATATTTTAAGAGTGGAACAATATATACTAGTGTTCCTGTATGCCCGCTATTATGTTTTTCATTCTTTCAAGGATGTTTATTTCAGATGTGACACGCGCTGTAATTCAGCATTGCCACCCAACTCATCTTTCTTTTTTTAAAAAAATGGCTCAAATCCATGTAAACATGCAATCACACATGGAATTTTGGAATCATTGTATATGCAATTGAATAATTGTACAGTATATGCAATACTAACTAAATTTGATCTAAGAATGAATGGATATGAATATAGTTAGTTATATTTATGTGTTTGTACAATCAAGGACAGAAACGGATGTCTCATACTTTTCAGAAGGTTGTAGATCAGCAGATTCATCTAAAAAGTTAGATTTTTTTCCTTAACAGGATGAGATTTCAGTTTAGATTATATTTATTGTAGGGGATTGGACTAGAAGACCTCCAAGGTCCCTTCCAATTCTGTTATTCTGTTATTTCTTCTCCTTGTTTTAACATTTTTTTAAAGTAAGCCTAACTGAGAGAGATTGGTGCACAGATTAAGGCATCAATCTAGAACCAGGAGATTTTGAGTTCTAGTCCTGCCCTAAGCATAATGCCAGCTAGCTGGATGACCTTGAGCTAGTCACTTTCTCTCTCAGCTCTATGAAGACAGCAAGGGGAAATCATGTCCAAAACTCTGTGCCAAGAAAACTGCAGATAACTGATTCAAACACACACACACACACACACACACACACACACACACACACACACAAGAGCCAAATGAAACTAGCATAATTTCAGGATGGTATCTAAGTTCTAAGTCACTCTGGAGATGAATTGGGAAATTCTCTGAAATATCTGAAGCTCTCTGTGCAGGTGAAGTTGAAGTGATCTATGCACCGAAGCATTTGACAGAAGTACAGTGTGCCATTCATGTAGGAAAGCCCGCATGTTCAGTTTTAGCTAGTTCAGTGAGAGCAGCTGACCCAGTACCAATCTAAGAACAAAGTATAATATCACAAAAGACACATCGCCCTTTCATCTCAGCCATATTGACAGTCGGTCAGTTCACCCCACCAAGGAGAATGCAGTTAATTCATTTGAACAGGTTATGTTTGAGTGGATGCCAAAGCGTTGAAGCATTTGAGAACAGGGAATATTGAAACATGTGAGAAGTCAGGGTAAAAGGCAGTGCTCCTAATGTTGAGATAAGACACTAATGTTATAATGTCTGCACTGAATTCAGAATCCATGTCCCTATATGTCTGTTAGATAGGGACTTTATATATTAATGGACAACCACAGCATTCCAACAAAAGAAGAATCTACATTATAAAATCCAGATAAAGAGAGAAGAACAATGTATCAGACCCATACTGAGAAACAATTTATGATGGCACACAATCAATTAATCATCAAGCACACAAGACAGGAGGAGAACAGTGGCATTTCAGTTTTGTTCCAGAGATGTGGACTGGCTTTAAGAGACCAGTTAAAGAAGACTTATGTTATGAATTTGTTCTTCAGGACACACTTATTTCATCTAAAATGACTGTAGAGGAAAGGTTTCCACATAGTAGACATACAGACCAGTTACAAGTACCTCAGTATCCCACATTCAGTACCTCAGTATCCCATAGTCAGGCGGGAACCATGAGGAGGAGGCAAGGAAGACAGCAATGTCCAAGAACCACTAAAGAATAAGAAAGATCCTGAAGAGTCAGTTCAATGGGAAGAAGAAGATCCATGCCATCAACACGTATGCCCTGCCAGTCATCAGTAACTTGCCAGTATGGTGAGCTGGCCAAAACAGGACATGGAGCTGCCAATGTGGAGACTCAGAAGCTCCTAACAATGTACAGATGCTTCCATCTCAAGTCCATCTCTGAAAGACTGTATACTAGCTGGAAAGGTGATGGGTGGAATCTGGTAAATGTTAAAGCCCTATCCTGAACTAAACCCAAAATATCCAGGAGTAGTACCAAGGCCTGAAGGAAGAACTAGAGAGGATGGGGAAAGTAAGTTGTGAGAGTGGCCCAACAGATCCCAGGAAAAAAAAAAATCAGAGCACTCTGTCCAAAAGAGTGCAGTGCTAGGAACATCTAAGATATTGTGCAGAATCCTCAAATTCTCAGGTCTGTGGTAGAGGATCAGAGATTGAGAAAGAAACCACCTATGTGGGTAAAAAAGGAATTTATATAGATATCACTATAAAGGTAGTCATTAACTTACAACAGTTCATTTGGTGACCATTCAAAGTTACAATGGCATTGAGAAAAGTGACTTATGACCATTTTTCACACTTATGACCATTGAGGCATCCCCATGGTCATGTGATCAAAATTCAAATGCTTGGCAACTGGTTCATATTTATGACTGTTGCAATGTCCTGGGGTCATGTGGTCCACCTTTTGCAACCTTCTGTCAAGAAAGACAATGGGGAAGCCAGATTCACTTAATAACAGTTCGACTAATTTAACAAACTACAGATTCACTTAACAACTGTGCCAAGGAAATGGGGCAAATTCACTTAACAAATGTTTCACTTAGCCACAGAAATGTTGGGCTCAATTGTGGTTGTAAGTCAAAGACTACCTGTATATGTATGTGTATGTGTATGTGTATATGTATATGTATATGTATATGTATATGTATATGTATATGTATATGTATATGTATATGTATATGTATATGTATATGTACTGCACAAAAGTCTTAAGCCACCATCCATTTTGCTGTTTTAGCAAAGTTTGGATGACCATCCATAATTATTTTTTGGTGCTGAATACCACATCTTGAATATCCAGTTTGCTTGTTGATTTCCCTTTGAGAATGGCCACGTATGATTTTATGTCTGTCACATTCTTTGCCGTTTTGACTGGAATGATGTGAATGAAAGTTGATCTTACTAGCAAGCTTCCAGTGAATTACACTCACACAACATGTGTATGTATTGTATGCAGTACTCAAGCAATCATGTTGGCGTGATGTAGTAAGACACATACAGGAGTTTGCAATGACAGTATTGAGGGTCCTTTTCCATTTAGGTTTACGGGAGCCACGTGTCTGCTGTTGCTCCACTATAAGGGGAAGTCTCACTAAATGCTTGACTCCTTAACCTACGGAAGCTATTTTTTTTTTTTTTTTGGCTTTTTCCTGGTTTTGAATACTGCATACAAATTTTCTGGCTATATTCTAATAAGGAGACTGAGTCATAATTATATATGGTCATTGGACTATTGCTATAACAACAAATCTAATAGTGGCCTAAGCCTTTTGCTCAATACTCTCTCTCTCTCTCTCTCTCTCTCTCTCTCCCTCTCTCTCTCTCTCTCTCTCTGTGTGTGTGTGTGTGTGTGTGTGTGTGTGTGTGTGGGTGGGTGGGTGTGTCAGAGTTATTGAATGAATGGAGTAAAAAAAACAAATAACTACATAATTTTAAAAGATATATATTTGGGGAGTAGGCAATTAACGGGCAGGTTGCTGATTCCAGAAATTATGAAAAATGGTTATGCAGAATGTGCTCATATGGGAGGTAGAAAAATAAGTCCCCTAGTTATCTACTGGTAATCTGGACAGTTATACAATGAAGCAATTAACACAAGCTGGCACCAAAAAGTCCCTGGCTGTGAAGTTTCATTGAATAAAAATTTCCACATTAATTCTACCCTTTCCACAAACAGTGCTGAGAGTACATGAAATCTCTCACCGTGGGAAAACTCGGAGTGAAAGCTGGCACAGGATTCCTGCAATGAAAAAATAACCATGACTAATGGGCCACAGAAACCCTTCAAAATTAGGAAGAAAGAGCTGCCTATACTGATGAAAAAGGTACACAGAAATGCTTTGAGTGCCATTTAGGAGTGCTGAGTGTGCTGTGCACCCATGACTTGGACTAAATTAGCAGACTAGGAGTTCTAGTCCTACCTTAGGCACAAAGCAAGCTGGCTGACCTGAAGGCAGGACAACAAAGAATGTATGGAAACTAATCAAGGAGAGAAACAATGTAGAACTAAGGAGAAATTTCCTGACAGAACAATTAATCAGTGGAACCGCTTGCCTCCAGAAGTTGTGGGTGCTCCAACACTGTACGTTTTTAAGAAGAGATTGGACAACCATTTGTTTGAAATAGTATAGGGCCATGGTGGCAAACCAATGGCACGGGTGCCACAGGTGGCACGCAGAGCCCTCTCTGTGGGCACGGGTGCCGTCGCCCCAGTCCTAGGCCTTCAGCTGGGTTTTATAAAACCTTTTCACTTTAGGCCTCCGCCGTTGTGTGCAAAAAAAAAAAAAAAGGTTCAATCAATTAATCAATTTCAACTTCTTGCAGGAAAAAAAAGATCTCACAAAGTTGGAATTGATTGATTGAACTTTTTAGTCCCACCCAGTCTGCCGTTACCACCGCAACCACGCCCACCCAATGGGCCACACCCACCCGGCACCCAATGATGCCTAAGTGGATTTTGGGTTGCAGTTTGGGCACTCGGTCTCTAAAAGGTTCGCCATCACTGGTATAGGGTTTCCTGCCTGAGCAGGGGGTTGGACTGGAAGACCTCCAAGGTCCCTTCCAACTCTGTTATTCTGAACCTGAGCCTGTCGCTCTCTCTTAATTCTAGGAAGCAAGCAATGACAAACCCAATCCTTCTGTAATCACCAGAGCATATCAAATGATTCCTGTAACTTCCCTCCTTTTCAGTCTGTTTCCTAGCATTTGATATACCAGGATCAATTTGTAATATTATAAAGAACATAAAATGCAAATGTCTGGAATACTATGTCGCAGCCTTTCCTTCTTTTCCTCAGGGTTCTATTTGTGCATTTCCTACCCTTGAGCTGCTTCAGCAGCAGGCAGATAATGTACAGGTAGCGTGACAAATGGACAGGTCCTCTGGAAACATTTAGTGGGCTATTCCTGCACTGAGGCAAGGAAGCTGCATGGCTTGGATGAAAATCACTTCACAGATTGAAACTACAGGTAGTCCTCGATTTACAACAGTTCATTTAGCGACCTTCAAAATTACAATAGCACTGGAAAAAAGTGACTTATGAACATTTTTCACACTTACGACCATTGCAGCATCGCTATGGTCATGTGATCAAAATTTGGACGCTTGGCCACTGACTCATATTTATGAAGGTTGCGGTGTCCCAGGGTCATGGGATTGCCTTTTGCAACCTTCTGACAAGCAAAAGTCAATGGGGAGGCCAGAGTCCCTTAGCAACCAGGTTACTAACTTAACAACTGCAGTAATTCACTTAACAATCGTGACAAGAAATGTTCTGAAATGGGGCAAAATCCGCTTAACAAATGTTTGACGTAGCAACAAAAATCTGGGGCTCAGTTGTAATCGTAAGTCAAGGACTGTCTGTATTTGCTTTATTTTTTGATATGAGTTTCTGTTTGGCCCATATATTAAGTAGAGTATTAGCATGCGCAGAGCTGAAACACACATACAAAAAATGGAGAGTTCTCTGTATCTAAAGCATTCCCTCATTTTCTATTTAAATCAACAAGAAAGCTATTACCTACTGGTAGATAATTCCTTACATAGCTATCATATGTCCAAGGTAATGAACAAAAATCTCAGTTCCAGCCTGTCTAGAATTCTGTTCCTTTCACTGTTACCCCGAATCTGCCAGAATTATTTTAAATCGGCCTTGTTTGCAAATATGCAAACACTGATCTAGAATTAAAAATGAGCTTTCAAAAATATTCTTTTCCAAAGCTGATTCTGCTTAAGCTCACTGCTTCTTTGTATCCTGGGCCTTATAAATAAATAGACAATGTAGTTGTCTGAAAGCATTTGTACCTTTGTTAGAGGACTGAACACCACAGCAAGTGGAAAACAGTTTAACTCAAATGGGTTTTTAGCAGCTTTCCCTGGTCTGTTGCCCTCCAGAAATGCATCTCCAATTATAGTACCACGCATTTCAGCCAGCATTGTTATTAGCTGTATGGGCTAGGGGTTCTGGGATTTGTATTGCTAACACAGGTGGATGGCAGCAATTTCTTATATTTATCTGACAAATACATGGCAAATCTCTAGAGCCTATACATTCCTCCATCTCGGGATAATGAGTCATGGATAGTGAAGAAGTCGTTTATATTCTGGAACAGCTATGGAAATATGTCAGCACAAACATAATCTTGGTTCCTTTTTTAAAACAAAAAAAAATCAGCACAACCTTCTTTACTGTCATCCAATTATCTTTTATTTGTTTAGAATGTTATGGACTATTTTATTCATATATGGTACAAATGAGGAGCCATGTAAAATCTTTGCAAGTAAGCCCTCCAAAAGCAATTTACTAGATTGTCGTCAAGGCTGACTGGGAACTCACAAAGTTATACTCCAACAATAACTGCCGGACGTGAAAAGTTGAGGAAGCCGGTTTGAAGGTTTGGTGTGGAAATTAGATATGCAGGTTTTGGTGGCTTGATCCCACTCTGTTCTCTGCATAAGCACCCAATGGCCGGGGGGAACCAAACGTTAGGTGATTTCAGTTCAGCTTGTAGCTCTGATTATTTGAGAACTCACTCTTGCCTTGTGTCAACACAAAGGGCACTATATTCACACAGCCCTCAATTGCCAATGATTTGGGGGAGGGGATGATGGTATTCTTCTAGGGAAGGATGGATCTACCCACTTTCTGGCCATGCTGGATTAATTCCCTATGTACATGTTTATTCAATCTACTACATCACACGTTCCCAACCTGTGGGCTGCAGGACAGGCCACTGGGCCGCAGTTCAGGCGCACACCCCTTGACTTGTGCTAGCACCTTAGGGGCACAAAAACAGGATGTTGCACCATGGGGTGCAAAAACAGGCTGCCACTGTGCCTCGGGTCGCAAAAATGGGAAGCTGCTGCATTTCGGGGCATAAAAACAGGATGCCGCCATGCCATGGGATGCGGAAACAGGCCACTGCCTTGCTGTGGGGCACAAAAACGGGCCGCCGACATGCTGCAAGGTGCATAAAAGAGATTTAGTTGTCTGTATCTTTTTGCTGCCATGTAAAGGTAAGTCCTCAACTTACAACAGTTCATTTAGTGACCATTCAAAGTTACAATGGCACAGGAAAAAATGACTTATGGCCGCTTTTCACACTTACAACCGCTGCAGAATCCCCTTGGTTATGTGATCAAAATTCAGACTCTTGGCAATCTTGACTCATACTTATGACCGTTACTGTGTCCCAAGATCACATGATCACCTTTTGCAAACTTCTGACAAGCAAGGGGATTCCAGATTCACTTTGCAACCTGTGTTATTAACTTAGCAACTGCAGTGATTCACTTAACAACTGTGGCATGAAAGGTTGTAAAATCGGGCAAAACTCACTTCACAATTGTCCCGCTTAGCAACAGAAATTTTGGGCTCAGTTGCGGTCATAAGTCAAGGATTACCTGTATTCCTGTCCAGGTTTTTCAGCCCAGATATGGTAGTCCTATTTCTAATCACCTTATATCTCAGAGTACACATTCTTTAACCAAAACGTTAACCTAAATTATGTTTCTTTCTATACTTTTTGGCATTTTAACTTTTTAGCCTAAACTCTTATCATAGCATAGGGAGAATTGCAAACTGGGGGAGCACAACAACGTTTTCATCTGCGCATTGCTTAAGGATGAATAGAGTTGGGTCGGATCCTGTTAGCCAGAAGCCTGTTTCTTTACAAGGCCATTTTTGTAATCAGACAAGGCTCTCTGTTTCCTGAAGTGAAGGACAAGATTATGCCCTTTCTTATTTCACATACACAGATTGATCTAGCTGCCAATTCAATATTGTCATTGATATTGTTTTAATTTGTACCCATTCAGCATACAGTGAAGCTCCTTCCCATTACAGGAAAGCATAAACCAAGCAGAAAGTGATACATTAGAACCATTGACATAACTAGGATTATAATTATGAAGCATTTGCATAGCATTAATTTGCTTTGTTTTTTATACCCAGTTTGTCTTACATAACCCCACTGTCCAGGTAAAGTACTGAACCACAAATGAAGCTATTGTTTGGTCAGTTTTCTAAGAATTGGTTGTGCTGTAAATCCACATCAGATCAGGATCTCAATCCAAAGCAATATAACTTTGTCTCATAGTTTCGATAGAAGCCATGAAGCTTGGGAATTAGAGAGCTGATACTGGGTAGAGGCAGAAAAAAATTACACGTCCTCTCTCCAGGCATATTTTCATTCCACCCCGCAATATTATATTTCAATTACGAATACTTTTAAGAACCTCCTTTTCCACATGAACGGGAGAGATTGTGTTTCAGTTTTATGTATCCTGTATCCCAGGAGCCTCTAAACTTGGCACAATTAAGACTTGTGGACTTCAACTCCTAGAATTCCCCAGCCAACATGTCCACAAGTCTTAAAATTGCCAGGTTTGGAGACTCCCTGACATATACAGACAAATTTGTGTCAATGGTTTAGTGAGAGAATTTGTATGAAAAGAGAGAGAAGCTAGCCCCTAGAAGACATCCTCCAGATTCATCCTGAAGGTACGAACTATCTTGCAGTGTTCAGCCAAAGGCCTTTGATTTCTGGGTAGTAATTTACACAACTCTTTAAGGATGGAACTATATGCAGGTTCCATAGGAATGAAAGACTTTGGAATCTGAAGTGGCAAGATGAGCCAGATTTTGAGATCTTGAAATTGAGTCACATTACAATTCACTCAATTCAAGACTGAAACTCAATTGGAAAAAAAGATTCAACTCTAGACAATAATGTGGAAGCATTATAACGCCTCCAGCTGCTTCATTTTTTATTTTTTTAGCAGAACAGAATGAAAATAGCAGGCAGGAGGAGATGACCTCTGCACATTTTCTGCAGGATGACCTCAAGAGTTTAACAGAAATAATTTGTTGAAGTAGTCTTCCTGCACTTCTTTAAAGACAGGGTGAAGAAGGCAGCACAACAGGAGCCTCCAAATTGCCCAGCAAATGGTCTATAGAAGAGTTATGTTGACCCAGTGCAGAAAATGCCCTCGTTTAACTTTTTTTTAAAAAAATCCTATTCTTACTTAAATATAAATTCCAAACGTGTTTTTAAAAATAAAGCATTATTTCTCTACTAGCTTCTATAGGCTAGCATGCTTTGCGCTGCGATTTTGCAAGCTGAGCCCGTTCTGGGAAAAATGCTGAAGGGTGTCAGCAGACTAGCTTTGGGCATTTTAGCTTTGCCCTGTTGGGTCATTGGATTTTGGTGTGCCAGGAAGGTAGGCAAGGCTAATTCACAAGTTTAGCCTCTCCTAAGAATTAACCTTCATTCATTGAATACTTGGCAGGTTGAGCCTGTTTCAGGAAGACACGCAAGAATACCAATTGGCAGCTCCTTGGACTATACTGTATAAGAGCCCAAATAAAGAACTTAAAGAAATATGAATCCACTCTTCTACCCATGGACCACTTGTGTTCTGCCACACTCGGCATGCTTTCTTTAATACTGGCAAGCAAGCATCCTTCTTTTGCCTCTCTAACAGTATTGCAGATGGGACCAAAGTTGCTGACAATCTGGCTGGCAAGCACATGTTTCCGCAAAATCTCTCTGAACAGCAGTGCTAAATGGAAGATTTGGTGATGGGACTTGCAGAGACACCCTGAAAGATTATAGCCGGGTACAACAATTGTAATAATTGTACCAAATGGAAGCAGATAGGCTAGTGTGCTCAGGATGAGCTAAAAGTGATATGAGTTTAACAGGGATTAGATGGCAATGTGCAAAGACATTTGTTCCACAAGCCCCTGCAGGAGAATCTGTAATCAAATGGGCTCAGTATCTATGGAGATTCTCAGTTATCCAGGTCATGGTTGTCCCAAAGGTACTTTTTCTAAAAGGCAACTGGACTTTCTTTTTTCTTTGAAAACATTTCGCTTCTCATCCAAGAAGCTTCTTCAGTAATGCTAATGGTCAGATGACTGCAAGGAATATAAATCAGTCCATTCCTCTCTAGACAGTTAGAATTAAAGAAACTTCTGGATCAGAAGCAAAATGTTTTCAAAGAAAAAAAACCCCCAAAAGTTTAGCTGCCTTTTAGAAAACCACCTTTGAGACAACCTGCTCAGTAACTTGTACTATAAAAAGTCAGCCTCTGATTTTGCTCTTCTACATAAAGTCTGGCTGACATCTTTGGCCCTGGTTTGCTCACTTCATCTCACTGGGAAGAAACAGCCAGAGATACCTTTGGCGAGATGGGTGGTGTATAGATTTAATAAATAGATAAATAAAAATTAACAAGAATTGGATAAAATCAAAAGCATGAGTGGTATGGAGGTGGGATCATCTCCATTACTCCATCAATCACCTCCAGCGTAGAAAGCCCCCATCAGGGCTCCAAGCCAACCAAATGAGCCAAGTTTTAAGGCTCTCCCAGAAGACCAAAAGACTGGAGGTAGATCTTACCTCCCGCAGCAAGATGTTCCAAAGGATGGGGGCCACGGCAGAAAAGGCTCTTCTCCTAGACTCTGGCAGTCAAAATGTCTTGATTTAGCAGGGTCCATAGCATGTCCCTTCTGCTGGAATGAGTGGGACAGGCCAGTGGTGGGATTCAAATATGTGAACAACTGGTTCTCTGTGTGGATGCTGCTTCCCGAAGTCCATTCTGGACCTGGGCAACAAAAAATTAGCTACCGGTCCTGCTGAACTGGTGCGAACTGGCTGAATCCCACCACTGGGGCAGGCCAATCCCATTAGGGTGAGACAGTTCTTCAGAACCGTTTTCAATTTTAGCTTTTAAGCCTCCTATAAAGTCTGTCTGTCAACCAGATTTCAAAAAGAGAGGGAAGGAGTACACAGGGATATTTTATAGTTCTGAGACCCGTCCTGTGTTATTTTAACCTCATTGTGACAGTCAGCATTTTTGTGATCCTGTTATATACACCTCATTTATCTCATTCTGTGCCCACATCAGTCCTTGTAGTCCTGACTAAAGGTTATTAAAAATCACTGCACTGACAAATTCTCTGTTGAAGGGTGACAGTCTGGCATATTGTGACTGGAGACTGATGTAGAGGCCCTTCTTTATTTGGTTTCACTGGGTAGGGTTAGTGACTTTCCTGCTCTTTGTGACGTGGTGTCATTGCAGATGTAGCTTTGGTTATTTCAACAAAATATCTCAGCGTTTCCTTGATTCTACTCTCAAGAGTTTAGAATTAAATCATGCACACTTTGTGCAGAATTGAAATCTGGCATTTTACAAGATGGTCACATTTCCTTCGGAAGCTTCAGAAATAAACTCTTGGATGTTTTTTAAAAAAAGATATTAAGACACCATGTTTCCACAGCACCATTAACTGAGGCAGCTGGAGAGCTCCAGATTCTCTGATAATCTTGAAATAATTACTGGGTATACGTTCCTTCCTTTATGACAGAACTTTAAGTACTTTCTGCTTTATTTCAATTTGTATTTTTAATAGGCAGGGGAATAGCCATTAATTAGGTTAAACTCCAACTCTTCCCAATCTAACCATTCTCAGTGAAGGGGGGGCGAAATAGCTAGCAGAGTTGTGGTATAATCTCAATGGTTTGTTTTCAGAAAGATATGCAGAAATCTATTGGCAGAACAAGTTATTTTTTAAAAAAGAGCAAAGAAAAATATTGCTGAAGAAACAGATCATTAGATTGATTGTGTGGTATATAAAAGAAACTTTAGAACATAGGATACTATTACCAATTATAATTGTCTTACTAAGATACGTAAAACCCCGTTTAATATTTTGTGTTAGTTTATGCATGGCTGATAGTTTGCTACACAGCCTTGTTTTAATGCCGTGGTGGCAATCCTATGGCACGGGTGTCAGAGGCGGCACTTAGAGCCCTATCTGTGGGCACAGGTGCCGTCGCCCCAGTCCTAGGCCTTCAGCTGGGTTTTATAAAACCTTTTCACTTTAGGCCTCCGCCGCTGTGTGCAAAAAAAAAAAAAAAGGTTCAATCAATTAATCAATTTCAACTTCTTGCAGGAAAAAAAAGATCTCACAAAGTTGGAATTGATTGATTGAACTTTTTAGTACCACCCAGTCTGCCGTTACCACCGCAGCCACGCCCACCCAATGGGCCACACCTACCCGGCACCCAACGATGCCTAAGTGGGTTTTGGGTTGCAGTTTGGGCACTCGGTCTCTAAAAGGTTCGCCATCACTGTTTTAATGTATACAAGATTCTTCTTACCCACAATGGAGAAAAGGAAATATAAAACCTGAGTTTAACCTTAATGCACAGACTGCAGTCTCTGCATGTGAATAAATCCCATTGTTTGCAGTGGGACATTATTTGGAGCATTACTTTAAAACAATTTGGAAAGATGTATATATGTACAACATTAGCATAGTTGTGAGAGTGGAATGCATATCATATGAGGATTATTGGAAACAGAGTTTCCATAAAGCTGCTGCAGCTAAGAACAAATCTTTATTGTAACACCAAAACTGAAGCCATTCTCAAGAATTCCTTGCTTTGCATGGTTTAATTTCTGCTCCTTCTCCTCATAGCCTTTTCCATGACTTAACGGCAAACGTCCTTCATATCACTCATTGTCCACGCTGAATTCCTGCCCTGAAGAACTCTAGCTTCCAAAATATTTTCCATACAGAAGCTGAAATCTATCAATTGGTACAAAAGTAGAACAATCTAATAAAAACTCAAACCTGGGTATCATTATCTGTCCTTAACATCTTCATAAAAAGCAAGGCCTTGAAATGAAAAAGATCTGATTTAAAGTCAACCACAAAGACAGAAGACAGTCTTTTATATGGGACACCTGGTCCACTGAACCTTGAGGCAATTCAGACTGCAAATGCCTTTATTCTTTTTCTATGCTTTCACCCATATTTTTAACAAACCCTAAATATGGTCTGAATGAAATGAAAAGGTTTGATTTTTCCAGGATTTTTCCTACGAACTATATATTCCACAGGATTGGCTCTTAGCCCTATCTCTTAATTAAGTCTTTGGTGATTGGTGGCTATGGTCTGTGGCCAAAAAAGATAGTTAAAGGGGGTCCATGGTGAAGAAAAGGTTAAGAACCACTGACCTACGCCATTCCTTCTTATACGCATTACTTCATTGCAGTATTTTATCTGACTTGATGGAATTTCACTTCTTCCATTCAACTGTTACACTGAAATTTCAACTCTCTTCATAAAGTGCTTGAAGCTCCCTTCTCTCTTTCTCTGTCTGTCTGTCTGTCTGTCTGTCTCTCTCTCTCTGAATATCCTTGGTATTATCTCTCCATTATTGTTAGTATTGTATTGTCAGCACTTCATTATTCTATTTTATCTTGTTTATTTTAAGTAGGTTTGACAGGTTAATAAACTGATTCAAGTTTTTTTTCAAATAAAATAAAATAAAATAAAATAAAATAAAATAAAATAAA
>NW_015388542.1:20049-36232 GCF_001527695.2 Protobothrops mucrosquamatus | reverse complement strand
GTAGGCAATTGAGAAATAGATCAGTATAACATACAAGTCAGCCAGATGAAGTATTGGTATTGTAGTCACTGAGGATAAAAAGTTCATATGTTATAGGAGAGAGCTAATAACTTTTAAGCTATCTTTAAAGACAATTTCAGGTAACAGTTTTCAGTGACTTATTGTGAAAGAAACCTCTGGTCCTTTTTTTTTTTTTTTTTTAAAGGCTAATCTGTGCCTAAGTTTTCTCAAAATGTAAACAGAAGAAATAGTCGTTGTAGGCTAACCTGAGCAGAGTTTAGCCTTTAAGATGCAGAAGATTCTGTTGGTTTAATATTTGACAAGGACTTGAGCTTCCTCCAGAACTTAAAGAAGCATTGTTGGTGGAACAGTGGAAGAGGAGGAAGATTTTAAAGGAAAAAATGGATTTTTGAGTTTGAGGAAAAATTCTTCCTACTACATAATATCTAAGCTCAAAAAGCTTCACGTCCTGGAGTGTCCTTGGAAAAAGTTCTGTGACCTTGGAAAACTTGAGCAAGCTTATTTGCAGATTGCATTAGCTCTTACGCCTTGCTTTTATTAAAACTGAGCAATCACCCACTAAACTCATGTGACTGAATTCAATGAGCTAGTTCCAAGAATTCTAGCAGGCTCATAATTCAAAAAAACATGATCTTATTATTTTCCTTGGTCTTTAGCTCAAGGACACCATGGGTGTGGTTGCGTTGGCTTGCTGATGTTCTCGTTTTTACAGAAGGAAGGTCTCCACCTAATTATCAATCAAATCCCCACGCAGTTTCAGGAAGCAAATTCCAACTATTAATTGCTTTGATTGATGAGGGATTTTGGGAGGAGAAACCGCATGCATTTGGCAGAAGTGCAAGAAGGTTAAAAAAAAACAAGCCCGAGATAGAACAAGACTAAATGCTTTTGTTATAACACAGAATTATGAAAGAGAATGGTTTAGTGATTAATAATTCACTTATTTAAAGTAGATCAGAGGTAATTAGTGTGTGTTGCGCTCTGTGTGGTCATGAAAATTAAATGGCACATTAAATGTTTGGGTTTCAAATTGTAGTTCATACTAATTGACTCCCCGAGGATTGAAGCAAATGTTCAATAATCATGAGCCAGGCTGCTTAAAGCGACATTATTGTTTTAAACATACATATCCTGAGGATTTCTAAAATTTAGCTGGGCGGTTCTGATGTTGGCTGATAAATTGGGATTTGAATTTCCAATGCTGTATTAAAGAGGAAAGCAGGACTGTCTAAGGTCGAAACAGGTGCATGGACTTGGATCATAGCACACTGGCCAAAATTACTGTCCTTTCCTATAGGTTTGATCTCTTTCTTTATGGAGGATTATAAATCAATGTGGATTAGGACTATTCACAAAAAAAACCAACATCTCAACCCTCCCCAAGGAGATGTTCTTACTGAAGGGCTAGGAACGTGCACTCAATACATTTAAACAATGTATTATAGATCAGGCAGTCCAACAGGACCTGTTTGCTCTACCTAAGAATGTTTTCTTGTACAGTCAGGCCCCCTTCATAATTCAGTGAGATAGCTAGGTTATATAATTGTTTCTAAATTTCAAAGGGTGCTAACTCTAGCATGCTGTATTGCTCTCCCTTTAGCAGTTCTGGAAAGCCAATATAAAAAAAAATTCCATATGAGTTGAGTTTGTGCCCCTGGGCATAAAGGGCCATTGAAACCACAGCTGTTGTCCTGTTATATTGTTCTCTCTATAAAGATTCATAGATTTGTTTTATAACTCCTTATCCGATTATATTCAGGAAATTCTTTTATGTGCAGCTGTTACTATCAATCAGTATGATATAGTTCCGTTGAATGTAGCTAAATTCTGCTATACTGTCTCTTTGTTGTTGTTTCTTTGTAGACATTTCATTACCAAACTAGGTAACACCATCAGTTTTGTTGTTAATTAAATGTCTGCAAGAAAAGAACCAAACTCAGAGAACTATGGGCTGATTTAGCACTCCATGTAGAGTTACTAGCTAACACAATGCTCCTATGTAAGCTTTAGAAATAACAAAGTTACGCTATGCAAGAGGCAGCTGTAGAATGGAAACTGGTCGATTTGGCATTGATTAAGCAAAATGATTAGAAACTTCCATGAATTTGTGGTCAGAAAAGGCGCTGAATTACAACTGCCAGCATTTGAAATCTATAAACTCAGAGAATTGTAGTCCAACAAACTTGAAGGATGTCACACTTTGAAGGTAACTACATTCTTAATACAGGACTATCTTCACAGGAGGCTAAAACTCAAATATCAATATTCACTGCATGCAATGTACTGTATATTGCAGTGAATATTGATATTTGAGTTTTAGCCTCCTGTGAAGATAGTCTTTGATTTACAACTATTCATTTAGTAACCATTCAAAACTACAACGGCACTGGAAAAAAGTAACTTATGACTATTGGAGCACCCTTATGGTCACATGATCAAAAATTGGACCCTTGGCAGACGGCATGTATTCATGACAGTTGGACTGTCTCAAAGTCATCTAACCACTATCTGCAATCTTCCCAGCTGAACTTCTGATAAGCAAAGTCTATGGGGGAAGCCAGTTTAGCAACTGCAGTGGTTTGTTTAACAACCAAGCAAAAAGAAAATGGTCACAATGGGGCACATCTCACTTAACTCTGTTGCTTAGCCATGTAAATGTTGGGCTCAATTGTGGTAATAAATTGAGCACTACCTGTAGTAAAATAACAAAACAAAGGTTATGTTTTTTTCTGGGTATATGTATCTCACACAAATATGTTTGAGGCTGATGCCCTGAATATTTGGGGGCTATGGTGGCAATAGGGAAAAACATTATATTTTGAATTTAACAGAATAATAGAGTTGGAAGGGACTTTGGAGGTCTTCTAGTCCAACCCCCTGCTCAGGCAGGAAACCCCATACCATTCCTGCAGCACTGTGCATCCAGGACCTTCAGCATATTGTTGTCGAAGGGGGTTCCCATCAGATGAAGGGGGGGCATCTTGATTCATATGTTATTTATATATTTGTTTATATTTATTAACTTTATTTGCCGCCATCTCGCTGTTATTGACTCTGGGCAGCTTACAATTTGATAACACAATATTATATTATGGTTGTTGTTATTTTTTATTTCTGTTAAACTCTGTTTGATAAAGTTAAGAATAAAGCTTAAAAATACTCCTTTCCTACTGATGTGTTCATTGTCTCTGGATTCTCAAAGAACCAATTGTCTGGCATCCGCCTACTGGCTGACCCTTGGCACAACAGGGGCGTAAAAATAATGCACTCTCCAATAAAACACACTTTACTTTAGAGTTACAGTGTCTTACCTTCAGCTTAGAAAGATCAGCAATTAAAGGGAAGTACCAGACTGTCCATATTCCTTTTATCTTATTTGTGATACACCTAAGAATAGTTCAATAACATAAAAGCAGTGCAAATTAAATGAGTTGCGCCAGTACAAAAGTTATTGCACAGATTACCAAACTCAGATGAACTTCTCTGGGTTGCAGAGTAGATCAGAGAACTGTTTTACAGGAATAATAATAGTAATAGTAATAATAAAGTTGGAAGGGACCTTGGAGGTCATCTAGTCCAACTCCCTGCTCAGGCAGATAACCCTATACCATTTTGGACAAATGGCTGTCCAGTCTCTTCTTAAAAACTTCCAGTGTTGGAACATTCACCGCTTCTGGAGGCAAGTTGTTCCACTGGTTAATTGTTCTAACTGTCAGGAAGTTTCTCCTTAGTTCTAGGTTGTTTCTCTCTTTGGTTAGTTTCCATCCATTGCTTCTTGTCCTGCCTTCAGGCGCTTTGGAAAATAGCTTGACTCCCTCTTCTTTGTGGCAGCCCCTGAGATATTGGAACACTGCTATCATGTCACCCATCCTCCTTCTCTTCATTAGACTAGACATACCCAATTCCAGCAGCCGTTCCTTGTATGTTTTAGCGTCCAGTCCCCTGATCATCTTTGTTGCTCTTTTCTGTAGTCTTTCTAGAGTCTCAGCATCTTTTTTACATCGTGGTGACCAAAACTGGATGCAGTATTCCAAGTGTGGCCTTACCAAGACATTATAAAGTGGTATTAACACTTCACGTGATCTTGATTCTATCTCTCTGTTAATGCAGCCTAGCAATGTGTTGGCTTTTTTGGCAGCTGCAGCACACTGCTGGCTCATATTTAAGTGATTATCCAGTGGGACTCCAAGATCCCTCTCACAGTTACTACTATTGAGCAAGGTACCACCTGTACTATAGCTGTGCATTTGGTTTCACATCAGCCTTTTTATATCATTAACAGGAGAGAACTTTCCCACATCATTTCTCAAGTCTTGAATCAATCAACAAAGAAAGTGGATTGTTTCTTTAAAAAAAAAATTCTTGTAACAGATAATAGCTGAAAAACTGTTCATTTGATCTATTTTCTGCTTCTTATAGTTAAAGCCAACTGTATACCATAGACCAGTGATGGCAAACCTTTCAGAGACCGAATGCCCAAAAACTGGCCTCACTCCGCTCCACCCCCTGCCCCATCCCCACCCCGCCTGCCCACAGGGCCACTCAACACCTCCAGGGCCCACCTCAGATCGCCCAGGCAGCCCAGCAGTGCCATGGAGGCCACGCCCTCTGCCCGCGCACCGCAGCATCAACTGTGCACGATGGGGCGTGAAGGCAGAGTCTTGTCTCTAAGCTGCCTGGCTCCCATGTCCTTGGCTGCGCTGCCCTGCATGGGCCACATTCGGGGGCGACTCTCCTCCAAAGGGGCTGCTGGTGAGAAGGGGTCGTGGGGGGAGGCGAGGCTGGGGCAACAACACATGTGCCCACAGAGAGGGGCTCCGAGTGCTGCCTCTGGCACACGTGCCATAGGTTCGCCACCACTGCCATAGACCCACACAATATTCTGTATTGATATTTCAACACTCTCTTTACTGAAAAAACAGTCCTAATAGAACACATGCTTTTGCTTGACTGGTTCTGCTTTTATCATCCTGTAACAGCAGTTCCTTTATTGTATTACTTCTCTCTAATCTATGTCCTTCTGTACAAACAAGAAAAGTTTTGCCCTATTCAACTGCGACTGTTGTTAAGGGACTATGTTGCAATTGTGCTTCATTGTTTTAGTACAGCATGGATTTTATATGGATCATAATTAACTTCCGACAAATGTAAAAAAAAAAAGGACAAGGCTTTAATTTGAAGTTTTTGTCGGCCATCTTGACTTTCTTAATCCTTTCCCTGTGAGCATGCCTGCCAGCTTCATATATCTATTTGAAAGAATCCATTTTGTACTGATTGATTATTTCTTCATGGAGAATGTCATTGAATTCCTTTTCAACAACATTATCTTGAGATTAGGCTGATTCTAGATTCAATTAAATATGTTAATTAGCTTAAATTTTAATAACCTTCAGTGTATCCCTTGAGAATATTCTCCCGTTCTTTTGTGATACTTCTCCAGAGGCCTAGAGTTCTCAAATATTCTTGCTGCTACATCCCAGCTGGTTCACTGAAGCAGAAAAACGCCAAAAAAAGTATTTGCATGGGAACATTGAAGGAAGATGGTGGATGTACCTAAGGTTCTTAATGTTTTATTTCATTTCCCAGTTATTCCATTCCAGAAAGTTTTCCTCATATGATGAACTACATGTCAGAATTTCTGCTTTGCTTCCTTTGCTTTGTTTTCGGCTTCAGAAAAGGCAATATTTGTTCCAAAATTTATATGTTTACTTTGCATGGTGAGTTTGAATGCAGACCTGTATGATATTTTTGGCCCAATTCATTTAATTTGTGCATGCGTACAAGTGGAAATGCTGTGGCAGGCCTCTTGTGATACCCTCTCATTGGCTGAATTTGGTATATAAAAGCTTATAAATACATTAGCAATGTGATTGGTTTGAAAAGGATTCATGTTAGTGTTTCAAACTTCATGAAAGTACAAATCCAGTGGCTCTCTAGTATTCATTAAGACAGTTCTGAAAAAGGATGCTCCTATAATACAGATAGTCCTCGGTGTACAACTGTAATTGAGCCTGAAGTTGCAGTCCTAAATCATTGTGGCTGTTAAGTAGGACACATGATCAAACACAATTTTACAGTAATGTTGGTGGCAGCCATTAATTCTGCAGTTGTAACGCCCTCTACATGGGGCTCCCTTTGAGGAGCACCCGGAGGCTTCAAATGGTCCAAAATGCGGCCGCGCGGGCGGTGTTGGGAGGGACTCGTCTCTCCCATGTGACACCACTGCTGCGCGAGCTGCATTGGTTACCAGTGGCCTTCCGGGTGCGCTTTAAGGTATTAGTTACCACCTTTAAAGCGCTCCATGGCATAGGACCCGGCTACCTCCGAGACCGCCTTCTGCCGCAGATTCCTTCCCACAGACCGGTACGCTCCCACAGAGTGGGTCTCCTCAGGGTGCCGTCGGCCNCAAGACATGGCTCTTCCAGCAAGCGGACCTGACCTAGGGTGGATTTTATATTGGGTTTTAAATATTCGGAAGACGCAACATTAAAATTCGGTTTAATTCGGTTTTAAGGGGGGGATTGTATATATGTTTTGGTTTTAAATATGTTGTGCGCCGCCCTGAGTCCCTGTCGGGAGAAGGGCGGCATATAAATTAAATTAAAAACAAAAAACAAAAAAAAAAAACAATTTTACTCAATGGGCTTTTTTGCCAGAAACCAGAAGTAAAGGCAAAAAACCAATGAAAATTGTGGGATGCTACAAATTGACATAAAATTGAGCCAGTTGCAAAGTGCCCCAAAATGATCATGGGATCAGGGGGGGGGGTTGAAACACTTCAAAATTGAGTTGTAAGTAGCATTTGGAAGGTCTATCATAACTTCAAATAGTCACTAAGCAACCAGTTGTAAGTTGAGGACTACCTGTAAGGATTCATTCCTTTAAAGTTAATATGACTTTTAAAAGCAGCTGCAACATTTATCAATCTTATGTGGAAACCTAAACAAAGACAACACAGTAATGAAAAGCAAAGGGATCCTATGCTTGCTTGAGGTCTACATACAGTGCTGTTTCTTCTTTCTCATTTGTAAAGCAAAGTCAAAATCCGTAATTTCAAGAATGCAGTTTCTAGCCTTCATTTATTTAGTACACTTTGTATGCTTAGAGATGATAACCAGAGGTTCCTATCCAGACATTCTTATCTGTCCAGAACTTGCTCCTCAAATTTCAATAAGACTCAGTTATCACTTATATGATAACTAGCTGCTGAAACCATTAGCATGGGGGAAAACACGAATCAGATGTACTCCCAGTCCCACACTGGATGAAGCTAAAAATGAGATAAATTTCTGGCCAATTTAACTTATGGATTTTTGAGTCTTTTAGTTCAGGGGTCCCCAACCCTCGGTCCATGGACCAGTACCAGGCCATAGCATGCCAGCAACTGGTCCGCACAAACAAGCAAAGTCCCATCTGCAGGATGCAGGCAGCATACAAAACCGTGACCCCTCCGGTCCGTGGAAAAACCTCTCTCCATGTAACTGGTCCCTGGTGCCCAAAAGGTTGGGGACTTCTGTTTTAGTTTCATCACATACTATCAGAAATTTTGTTTTACTACCCATAGGTAGTAAGGTATGCACTGCTTCCTCTTAGTCTTTCAGAACATCCTGCCTGAAATTAAAATTAAGCACACACATTCATAAAAAGTAATGAACACTTCTAAAAACCACCAGTGAAAGTGAATATTCAATTCCATTAGGAATTCTTCAGAACAAGCTCAACTTCATCACAGCTTTTCCATTAGTAAACTATTTGATGATAGTTGCAGTGATAACAATCACTGTAAGTGACAACGTTTAGGTGACAATGGCTGGTCATGAAAAAAAAAATGAGGATGGATCTGAATCAAAGATCACTAGACTTGACTGGAAAGAAGGCAATGGCAAAACATTTCTGTATTGTTCCCGCAAAAACAGCACATCTTGTAACTTAAAGTAACAGGTTACTTGGCTATATTTTTTTATCTATACTGAAAAAAGTTTTTTTCCCCACATCTTGATTTTTTTATTCCCTTTTAATTTATTTTCCCTTTTGATCCCCTTCCAACCCCTCTTTTGTTATTTCATATTTTTTCTCTTTCTACAACTTAATAATAAAAAAAACCCCTCCAACATAGGTACATCAATGTATTAGAGGAAACAAGCTCAACTTTTTCTCTCTTTTTTTCAAGTCAGAACTACATCCTGATTATGCTTTCAGCCTGAGAAGCTGTCCTTTATTCTAGTGAGGTAAATTAAATAGAGCTGTAACGCCAGTGTCTCTTTGAGAGTAGCACAAAATGCATATAATGTACATCAAAGTTATCAGTTCTGCTGAAGAGTCAATGCATTCCACAAAGATGAATCTACAGAAGTATCTTCTCAGAAATTGAAAAGAAATATAGTGATGGAGGTACAGTTAAGATATGGTACAAACCACAGGAGGCTGAATACTTTTCTTTCAGCTCTTCAACTCAACTTCTTTTCTAACTCCCACCCACATCCTGTACCTTCACTTTTCTCTTTTAGCTTTCAGCAAAACCAGGTCCTTTATTCTCTTAAAGTCCCAGGGGACTCAAAAACCATACGGATGGAAAATTCATATCGGCAGCATTGAGTCTTTCTTTCCCCATATAATCAGGGGAATATAATCAGCAAACCCAAATTAGTAGTAAAAATGTTGCCCCCAGACTATTACCAAAATAAATTTAAAGCACATATAAAGAACTTCAATAAAAAATTCTGTAAAAATTTCTACAATATAAACTCCAAAAAGTGAGAGAATGAGATTTGTCAGGTTTTTTTTTTTAATGGACTAAATTTTCCTGAAGTGAATTGATTCGGCATTTAGAATGTTTTTTTCTAAAATGTTGGGCAGCCTTTCCCAACTTGTCTTCTAGATGTTTTGGAAATCACATACTCTCTGAGGAGCATTAGTATCAGTCCTGCTATTTGAAGATTAGGGAAGTTGACAAACAATAAACTTGGAAGACATTCCTTTGGAGAAGAGTGAATTATAATCTATTTCACCCCATGATGGCTTCTTCTCTATGGAACATCATTCAACCTGAGGTATAATTGGCCCACACTGTGTTGCTTTTCTAAAAGTTCTTGAAGACGGGGTTTTGTCAGCTGGCTTGGGGACCAAAATGAAGATGGAGCTGATCAAGTGGTTGATTTGATTGTGTTGTTGCTGCCATGGGGGTGAGATGAGTTATATGGTTTTTTAATATTGTGGATTTGTAAGCCACCTATAGTCCCCTGTGTTGGATGGCCATATAAATTTGTTTATTGAATAAATATTTACTGATTTATTTAATTATTATTCAATGTTATCCATTTACTGTATGTCCAGGGAATGTTTTGCAGAGAGATTTAGAAAGAGTGATTAGCCCAATGGCATTGAGGGAACATCTTGGCTAAGGAGAGATTTGGATTTTTGAACTCCAGCTCTAAATACGACATTAGAGTGGCTCTCACTGAAAAAGCCTCATCATTGAAACACTCACACTGGTTTTTCTATGGAGTCATCCAGGTCATGGCTGTCCCAAAGGTGTTTTTCAAGAGGCAACTGGACTTTCTTTGCTTTTCTTTGAAAACATTTTGCTTCTGACAGAACTGAAGAAGCTTCTTGGATGCGAAGCTTCAAACATCTTCAAAGAAAACCCAGTTGCCTCTTGAAAGGCACCTTTGGGATTCACACTGGTTATAAAAAGTCATTTGAAATCCTGATCACAATCTTGAATCTATGAAAGAGCCAGTTTGGTCTAGTGGTGAAGGCACCAGGCTAGAAAACAGAAGACTGTGAGTTCAAATCCTGCTTTAGCTATGAAAATCAGCTGGGTGATTCTAGGCCAGTCCCTTTCTCTCAGCCGAACTTACCTCAGAGGATTGTTGTTGTGGGGAAAATAAGAGGAGGAAGGAGTATTGTGTGTATTTGCCACCTTGACTTATTTGTCAAAATAAAAGCGGGATATAAATAAATAAATAAACAAATCTGGTTGTGACCATTATCTTGAATTTTTTTTTTGATCCCCCTGCAGGCATTCCTGATCATGATACTCTCCGTACTCAAATTAAATTACATTCCATAGAGTTAAACTTCCTGTTTCATCCTTTTACTTTTAATATATTACAACATTTCCTAGAACATTTTTTTCCCTGAATTATTACTAACATCATATTTTTTTTACAGTTATTAAAGATTATTTGAGACAGACTACTAACCACTAATTATGTAAGCCTATTAATTGGATATTAACTTAATGACTTTGTAAAATCTGATACATTTTGATTTACATGATCTTTTCTTTTGCTTATAGTGCTGCATACAGTATAATGTATGAAAAGATTTATTATGCCTGTGTTGGTGTTTTCACATATACACAGTGCTTTTTTTGTGTAAAAAAAAAAAAGGTGCCGGAACTCACACATGTCATACAACCCGCCTTGCCTACCCTACAAGGTTCCATCCAAAAAAGATGCTGGAACTCCATTCTGGGCGTTCTATGGCAAAAAAAAGCCCTGCATATACACATGTACACACACACACACATATATATTTTATCGGAATGTAATGTACACCTTCCACTTTATTTCAGTTTATTAAAAGTCCACCTTTCGTCTCTCGAAAGCTAGGATGCTAGGAGCATTGAATGTCAAAGTAAGCTGAGATCTAAAAAAACAAACCTACCCCTACAAAAAGGTAACCTAGAGAGAAAGCTTATTTTACAATCATTGTACCATGACGGTGACTTCATCTTTTTGCAGGCATTTTTCCTCTGTAGCAGTGATATTATCTAATGTATCACCCACCATTTTTATTTTTATTTATTTATTTATTTTTGTTCACACTCTCCCCATATTGAGAGAGAGAACTGCAAAAGAGAAGCTTGACAAATTCATGCAGCCTGCTCTGGTACTGCAGCTCCCAGAATTTCCAGCCAATTCTTCTCTCACACTGCGTAAACATTTTGTTTGTTTTGTTTCCTAGAGGCTAAAGGGAAACCATAAAGAAACAAACAGCAGGAAGCAGAGAAGGTCTCTCTTGCCTCCTTGGATGGCTGTTTCTTGTGGATGCCTTTCCCTGCAGAGAAGCCCAATTTATCTTTTGTATGAAACAATCCTTTGGATATTTCAGACAATGAGAAGAGCCGATCTGCCCAACTCACTGGAAAAGGTGCATCTGATTCAGTTATTCAACAGGACCTCCCCTTTCCATTGCCCTTTCCTCTTTTTTCACTGTAAGATAGCAGAATTTGGTATGAATGCTGATTTTGACACTTAAGCTTTCTTTGATGTTTAAATAGAATTTTGAGGAATTTCAGATGCTTGACAGAGGGATTTCCCCAAATCTGCTTTTTCCAAATCAATGATATTCAGGTATGTTGAAAAAAAACCACACAACTCCTAGAATTTCCCATCAGCTTGATTAACTGGAGTACAACAACCGTCCCACCATATTTATAGAAAGAGAAAAATAGAGTTGGAAGGACTTTGGAGATCTTCCAGTCCAATCCTCTACTCAAGCAGGAGACCCTATACTCTTCCAGACAAATGGCTATCAAAACTTTTCTTGAAAAGATTGATGAAGCACCCACAACCTCTGAAGAGAAACCGTTTCACTAATTTGTTGTTCTCACTGACAAGAAATTTCTCCTTAATTATAGATTGGATCTCTCTTTGATAAGCTTCTATCTGTTCTTGTCCTATCTTAAGGTGCTTTGGAGAATAGGTTGACCCTCCCTCTTCTCTGTGACAGCCCCTTAAATATTGGAAGACTGCTACCATGTCACCACTATTCCTTCTCTTCATCAGGCTAGACATACTCAATTCCTGCAACTATTCATTGTATGTTTTAGCCTCCAGTCCCCTTGACATCTCTGTTGGTCTTCTCTGCCCTCTTTCTAGAGTCTCAATATCTTTTTTTGTATCATGACCAAATTTGGATGCATTATTCCACATGTGTTCTTCACTTATCTGAGTCTGGTCATTAGTTTCCTTCTTTAGATCCTCAATGTTTGTGTCAGCATTCTCTAGTTTTCCTTCTATTTTTCTGGGTTGCTGGTTCCTTCTCTGTAGTTATTTTCTCAGTTTGTAGATTTAAATTAGAAAAATTGTTCTTTTATCTCCTTTGTGTTATTTTTAATCTCATCACGAGCTAAAGTAATTGTTTCTTGTATTAATTTCAACATGGAGATAATTTCTTTCTGTGGTTCATCAGTATTTTCTTGGTGATATGGCAAACTGAGGCTTCTGGAGTCAGATGTTAAGGATGTTTTTTTTTTACTATTTAGAGCTAAGTATGGAACAACCATTTTATTTTTTGTAAGTAGCCTTTATAAATTTATCCAACCAATTAGCCGTTCTTAAACCTCCCCTAAGCAAATATAAATAAAATTCAAATTTTTCTGTTCAATGAGAAAAATATCCTTTCTGTCCAGGGAGAAAAAAGAACCATTAAAGGTTGTTTAACAATCAAGATTTATAATCCAAAGTGTTCCATCATATCAGGGAATAGTGTATGTTTCTTCTACAGGAAAATAATTCCACAATACAGTTCTGAAAGTCAGTATTTGTGTTCATAGTTCAGACGAGCCAATTTTAGAATAATATCATTGTCTCTGCCACACAGATAAGTAGCCCCCAAGTCTGTTCTTTTTTCTCAGCTGCAATTCTCAAAAGTAAAAGCTTCAAGGCCAGCCAAAGTCTTATCTAGCTCTGGGCTTTAAGCCAGGTTTCTTTCAGGCATAAATAAGTTGTAGTGCCGTAATTTACCACTAGATGTCATCAATGCTGTTTTTTAGTTTTTAAATCCAAAACTTATATTGTAAAGTTTTCAAGTCTTTGTTTTTTTTTAAAAAAAAAAAGGTTTTAAAAACACTTTTAGTCCCAATTTTCCAAGATAGTCTTGTAGGCTTGTCCTTTTCCCCCAAGTAATTAATTTTCCTGGGGGAATAGGGTGGAAATTCCCTTTCCCTTCTCCTCAGGGGGAGTGCTTTGGACAGATTTTCAGGAAGAGGTCTTAAAGTCATAAAGAGAGGCTTAGGTCATCCAGTTTCATCCATGTTGCTGTAAGATTGCTTGATACTTCTTGTTGTCTTCCGTTGACAGCAGCTTCTAACTGACTACGTGAATGTAGCCAGTCTTTCCCCCACTGGTTTGGAGGGCTTCCTTGGATAAAACAGGAGGGTTGCCATCCCCCCCCCGTGATCAACGAGGGTCCCCTCCTTGCTTGCTGCCTCTACAGGGTGACTTTCGACCCTTTCCAGTAGGGCGAAATCAAATGCAAAAGACAGAGCCCCATCTTCCAGCATCTGCAAAGCCACGCTGTCAAAACCGGAATCCCATTTCACATGATTTTGATGCTATCTCTCTGTTGATACAGGTAAGACTGCATTGGCTTTTTTGGTAGCTGCAACTTGCTTATTTGGAGACCATCAGATTGAATAAAGCTGATCCAAAAGATATATAAGTTTTGGGTGGCTTTTTTTTTTTTTTTTTTTGCTTTTTCCAGTGTGTACACAAATATGTATGCATGCATTTATCCTGTAAAGGTTTTCCTCTTTAAAGAAAGAACAAATATTCAAGAATAGAGAAAAGCAAACAATCCCTGTACATACAAAAAGGCCTCTCACTTTCTCCTACAGAATAATCCCTTTCATCACATAAACAGTCTTAATCCATTTTTATTTCTTCTCACAAATTCATAATCAGAGGCAGAGAACTTTGCTTTAATTCTGTAAAATTAATCTCTGTAGGCAGCTGGAATTTAATTCCCTTTGTACTAATCAGAACTTGCTAGAAGGGTGGGGGAAGGAGGGAGAGAGAGAGAGGAAGAAGAAGAAGAAGAAGAAGAAGAAGAAGAAGAAGAAGAAGAAGAAGAAGAAGAAGAAGAAGAAGAAGAAGAAGAAGAAGAAGAAGAAGAAGAAGAAGAAGAAGAAGACATATGTGTCCCATTCCTATCACATTTCCCAAAGGTTGCTGTTGCTGTCTACTAACTCCTTCTATAGGGAATGCAATACCCCCAGTCTCTGTTGGTGATAGGGCAGACAAAATCTGCATTTAAATTGAGACATTTAGAGAATGAAAACACATAGGAAGTTGAATACTGATTTCTTTCCTTTAAACGAGGCTCTTTATGACTAAAAAGAGTTTATTAAAAGTATATGTTGTCAGCTTAAAATAACTAAAGGATTCTAATGGGAAATGCAAATGTGCTTCACACAGATATAAAAAGCATCTTTAGATCCCCAACGAATATAATGGTTTTGACTGTTTATTTGCAAGGTGACTTTCAGAGAATAATTACCAAATATACCATAAGTAGTCAGGTTTCATATTTCCCCCCCCCCAAAAAAGCTGCATCTCAAGAGACTAAAATAATGAGGCATAACTAACTCAACAGTCTGTTAAGGGTTTTTCTTTGCTACGCTGTGTACTGTATACTACCTACAGATCAAACATCAAAAGAAAATGTCATTTATATCCCCAAATGAGGATGAAGAAAAGGAAAGGCATACATATATCCACCCGGCGGCGCTCTTCCTCCTGTCAGAGGTTTTCATTGTTGTGAGCATTTCTGTTGAGGATTGGCAGCGGTGGGGGATGTTTGGTTTTTATTCCCCCCATCTGCTGGGTGGTTGCAGCAGGTTTTGGTCACTTCACATGACCCTGGGACACTGTGACTGTTATAAATATGAATCAGTTGCCAAGCATCTGAATGTAAATCACAAGACCCTGGAGATGCTGCAACATTCCAGCTGATTGGTGCTTCTTCAGGGCTCAGCAGAAGTGCCAGGATCAGCGCTGAGCTCCAGCTGGAGCCTGGCACTGATCCTGGCGCTTCCACTGAGCCCTGACAGTCCCAAAGAAGCGCTGATCCTGGTGATTCTGCTGAGCCCTGACAGCTCCAGCCATCTCTCGCTCAGGCTTGTGCAGTGCTGCCACTGGTTCAGCTCATTCCCCTCCCCCGCTACCACTTTTCTAGGATGGTTGCGTACCACCTGCCAGGTGCCAATGTACCACAGGTGGTACCCGTATCACTGGTTGCAAAGCCCTGATCTATTCAACAAAACAGTTATCAAAGGTTAGTACTGTTTCTCTGGTTGCTTGAGATAACAATGTGTGTGTGTGTGTGTGTACACATATATATATATATGCATACATATATACATACATATATACTAATACTCATACATATATGTGTGTGTATGTATATGTGTGTGTATATATATATATATCATCTCTCTCTTTCTATGTATATATGTCTCTCTCTCTGTGTATGTATATATATATATGTATGTATGTATATATGTATGTATGTATATATGATGTTGCAGTTGCGACTGCTGCCTGTGGATGGCTCTAGTTTGAGCTGATACAGGCAAAGATTTCTTTCTCCCATATTTGGGTCGACAGGGTGCATCAAAAAGCACTCAAGGTAACTCTCCTCCCCTGTCTCTTTCCTCCCTGAAACAGCTGACAAAGTGAGAAAGAGCCTGTGGCCTAGAAGTTAACACAGCTGCTTAACATGCAGGCAGCCCAGGTTCGAATCTCAGAAGGGTATGTTTGGCTGATGAGAGCTAAAAAAAGTTCGAAATAGCTATCCCATTCTCCCTTAATTCTTTGTTAGCAATCCAAATTTTAAGTATATATATATACTTATGTATATACCCGGGGAGACACGAATCCCGGGTATATAAATAATGTGAAGTAAAATAAGGTGATCACCAGGATAAAATCATAAACATAAATGTTTAATCTACAAAACCAAGCTTTCGTCGGCCACACTACCGACATCGTCAGGGTATAAAATGCTGGATCCGGGAGTCCGTTTTTATGTGGCTGGCTGCCTCTGCACTTTGACCCTGGATCGGGTCATAGGTCCGCCCATTAGCATCGGCTGTGTAGTTCTTAAAGGGGCCGTTTCTAAAGTTGTCCCCTCCTCTCCAATTGCGGTTGTTTTCTTTGTGCGTGTGTGGGTGGCCACATAAAAACGGACTCCCGGATCCAGCATTTTATACCCTGACGATATCGGTAGTGTGGCCGACGAAAGCTTGGTTTTGTAGATTAAACATTTATGTTTATGATTTTATCCTGGTGATCACCTTATTTTACTTCACATTATATATATATATATATATATATATATATATATATATATATATATATATATATATATA
>NW_015388542.1:0-16819 GCF_001527695.2 Protobothrops mucrosquamatus | reverse complement strand
TCTTTAAAGCGCTCCATGGCATCGGACCTGGATATCTTCGAGACCGCCTCCTGCCGCAGATTACCTCCCATCGGCCTGTACGCTCCCACAGAGTGGGTCTCCTCAGGGTGCCGTCGGCCAGACAGTGCCGGCTGGCGACCCCAAGGGGGAGGGCCTTCTCTGTGGGAGCTCCCACCCTCTGGAATGAACTACCCCCAGATATCAGGGTGATCCCTGATCTCCCTTCCTTCTGCCGCGCCCTTAAGACATGGTTATTCCAGCTTGCAGGACTGGCCTAGGGGAAAATTTTTAATGGGGATTTTAAAGTAATTTTAAATTAACTAGACCAATTATTAATATTTGTTTTTAATTATGTTTTAATCTGTAGTTTTGGGATTTGCATTTTTATCTGGTTGTTAGCCACCCTGAGTCCGCAAGGAGAAGGGCGGGATATAAATATAAACAATAAATAAATAAATAAATAAATAAATAAATAGTGGCTAACATCTCTGCTTAACATGCAGACAGCCCAGGTTCGAATCTCAGAAGGGTATGTCTGGCTGATGAAAACCAAATAAGGTTTGAAATAGCTATCCCAGTTCTCCCTTAATTCTCTGTTAGCAATTCAAATTTTGGAATATATATATATATATATATATATATATATATATATATATATATATATATATATATATATATATATCCAAATTTTTTTTTTTTTTTTTTCTGACAAAGAGTAAAGAATTACATTGGGAGACTAAGATGGACCATTTCTGGCTTTTTTGCCTTCATCAGTTAGCCATACCCTTTATGGGATTCGAGCCACAGGCTCTTTCTCACTTTGTTAGCTACAAGAGACAGGGGAAGAGGATGAATGCTTTTTTTTCTTTTAGAGCACCCTGTCGGCCCAAATATGGGAAAGAGAAGTCTTTTGCCTGTATCAGCTCAACCTAGAGCCATCCACAGGCAGCAGTCGCTTAACTGCGACATCATATGTGTTCCAAAATTTGAATTGCTAACAAAGAATTAAGGGAGAACTGATATAGCTATTTCAAACCTTATTTGGTTTTCATCAGCCAGACATACCCTTCTGAGATTCGAACCTGGGCTGTCTGCATGTTAAGCAGAGATGTTAGCCACTAGGCCACAGGCTCTTTCTCACTTTGTGAGCTACAAGAGACAGGGGAAGAGGATGAATGCTTTTTTTCTTTTAGAGCACCCTGTTGGCCCAAAGCATTCATCCTCTTCCCCTGTCTCTTGTAGCTAACAAAGTGAGAAAGAGCCTGTGGCCTAGTGGCTAACATCTCTGCTTAACATGCAGACACCCCAGGTTCGAATCTCAGAAGGGTATGTCTGGCTGATGAAAACCAAATAAGGTTTGAAATAGCTATCCCAGTTCTCCCTTAATTCTTTGTTAGCAATTCAAATTTTGGAACACATATGATGTCGCAGTTAAGCGACTGCTGCCTGTGGCTGGCTCTAGGTTGAGCTGATACAGGCAAAAGACTTCTCTTTCCCATATTTGGGCCGACAGGGTGCTCTAAAAGAAAAAAAGCATATATATATATATATATATATATATATATATATATATATATATATATATATATATATATATATATATATATATATATATATATATATATGTAGGTCTTTAGTTATTCGGGTTTTCTCCCGCGTAGAATTAAAAGTACCTTGGCGACGTTTCGACGAAGTCACATTCGTCATCTTCAGGCTGGTGTCTTCAGCTTCGTGCTGAAGACACCAGCCTGAAGATGACGAATGTGACTTCGTCGAAACGTCGCCAAGGTACTTTTAATTCTACGCGGGAGAAAACCCGAATAACTAAAGACCTACATACAAACACCCGCGAAAACCTCAGAAAACATATATATATATATATATATATATATATATATATATATACATACATACATACATACATACACACACACACACACACACACACACACATACATATATTGAAGTATGAAAATTAAAAATGGAATTATTACACTCCATCTGTGAAATTTGCCAGGATAAGATGACATTCAAAGAGTGCTTGCTCCAAATACTGTTCTGACAGTTTGAAGACATAACAGAAAATCCAGGTGAAAAGTTCAAGCATTAAACATCTCCGATTATAAAAGATCAATTAGAGAGAAAGACTATTGTTTAGCATTTGGTGTGAAAAATGAGATCCCAGAGATCCATTCAGAATAAGAAAGGCTGCCAACTAAAGCTTTTTATTGCTTTTTGTTGAAGGCCAGAAGAGCCCACTTTTTAATTAACTTGCTCAACACTCAGTAGAGCAGCTGTCATTATTTATATACCGCAAGCTAGTTGAATAATGATAAGAACTGAAATGCAGGAGAACTCCTGAAAGAACATTCTGATTTTCCCATTTTTCCAACTTAGACTCAGTCCAAAATTCTTGAACATGAGAAATCCCTGCTGAATTAAATCAATCCCATGTTCAGGAAAGCCCGGAAGTGAGATTTGAAGGGTAGTGATCTCTTCCTATTGCTGCTCTCCAGCTTCAAAAAACATTCTTCCATTTGTCATAGGACCAAGCCACAGACCAACTCAACTCTCACGAATTGGTCTCTCTCCTAAATGCATACCTTAATATAAATATATGTTAAATGCATATCTTAACATAAATGTATATGTTGAAAACTCCATGGTTTTTCTATTACACATTTGTGGAGCCAGAAGACACACTTATTTTAAGAGTTTAATCAGAAGAAGAGACTTCATCCTCTTCATTCAGTGGAACATGGTAGAACGGATGGAAACTAATCAAGGAAAGAAGCAACCTAGAACTAAGGAGAAACTTCCTGACAGTTAGAACAATTAACCAGTGGAACAACCTGCCTCCAGAAGTGGTGAATGCTCCAACACTGGAAGTTTTTAAGAAGAGACTGGACAGCCATTTGTCTGAAATGGTATAGGGTTTCCTGCCTGAGCAAGGGGTTGGAGTAGATGACCTCCAAGGTCCCTTCCAACTTTATTATTATTATTATTATTATTATTATTATTATTATTATTATTATTATTATTATTATTATTATTATTATTATTATTATTATTATTATTATTATTATAGTAACAGAAACTAATTTTTGAATGATGAGGCAATGAGGTGACATTTCCTAGGTTGCTGAATTTATTTTGTTTCTGAAGAACGATGAAAATAAATTAATAGTATAAAATAGGATAAGGATAACCTACTTGCAATATATTGAAGCGTGGCAATTTCATGTATGCTTAGAGACATTCCTACAACCTAACTGGCCTCATAACATTGCACATCATTTATTTTCCATGTCAGCTTTACAGGAGGTGAGGGAAGAAGCAAAGGAATACACAGGAGAACAATATAAGCATTCAATATTTCTTCATTTAAATAATAGTAATAGTAATAGTAATAGTAGTAGTAAAGTTGGAAGGGACCTTGGAGATCATCTAGTCCAACCCCCTGCTCAGGCAGGAAACCCTATACCATTTCGGACAAATGGCTGTCCAGTCTCTTCTTAAAAACTTCCAGTGTTGGAGCATTCACAGCTTCTGGAGGCAGGTTGTTCCACTGATTAATTGTTCTAACTGTCAGGAAGTTTCTCCTTAGTTCTAGGTTGCTTCTCTCCTTGGTTAGTTTCTACCCGTTGCTTCTTGTCCTGCCTTGTTTTTCTTTATCTCGCCTTTTCATTTTTCTTCCAATTTTCTAATCTCACTGCAGTTTCTTCCTTCTTCCCTTGCTCCTCCCAAGTTAATGCCATCCTACCCTGGCTTAGTGCCATGTAACTTCTGATTCTTCTCTCTTTCATTGCTGGGATGGCCTTCATAATTAAATTTCTATTTATTTACCCTCTCGATACAATTCCAGTTCTGGAAAATCTTGTAAATTATGCTCCCTTCAATAACTTACAAGAGCATTCTTCTGCCTTTACTACATGATTTAAAATTGCTAGGCTTAGAAAACTAGGTTCTGTGACATATTCCCCAACAGAACGGCCAGGAAAGGGAAGAGAATAAAGGGAAAGTACAAACAATAAAATAATTTTAAAAAATAGTCTGGATTCAGGTTATCTCGAGAAGTAGCTACAACATGAAGATGCTTCTAAGTTGTTATTGCTCTCATGTCTGAATTTTGGGGTCCCTGAGTATATCTGATCTGGATAAACCATTGTGTAGTACAGAATTGTGGATTAAAATGGTCTTAGGCCTGATCCAGCACAGCCTTTATATTCTTATCGCCAGATAGAGTCCTTCTCTATGTGAAATTGGTTTATTGGAGAAGGAGATAGAAATAAAGATTGTTTCTAAAGGTAATTTATTAAGCAAACCATGGTTAATATAGCCAAATAAATGTTAAGGAGATAACTTTTATCACATTGTTTTATTTATTGTTGATCATTGATTTTATTTAAGATTGCATGTACTCATTGTAAACTATTCTGAGCTTTTGGGGGGACGTATAGAAAAGTAATGATCGTTAGAACTGTGAAAGCATACTTTTCAAAAAGTATAGAAAACAGATTAGGCAGATTTAACAACTCAAGTTAAACCAAGGGGGAAATTGTGACCACTCTTTTTGAAAAATATTTTCAGCTGTGGCAATGTTTTCCCATTCCTTATGATGAACAAACGTATCTTTGTGCTTAAAAAGTAAATGATTGAATAATGATGGAGAAGAAAGAAGAGGTGTTAAAGATTGTTTGCATCTTTTCCAAATTTTTATTTCTTAAAAGGCAGAAAGGAAGGGTGCCGGTCCTAGCAAGACAGAAATTCCAATTCTATCTCAATTTCCTTTGAAGCATTTTTTGACATCCTAGCTATAGAACTAAATCAGAGTAGTTGAAATATATTCAAATGAAATTTCAGATTTGATGTGCATAAATGTCCACCATAGTGTATTTGCCTAATCTTGGGGTTTTTTATATAGTCTGTCTAACAGAGAAAAAGTATTTGTCTGTTGTGAAACCAAATAGCATGCAGCTGAATTGGAGATATTTGCAACAAAAATAGAGTTTTGGGAAGAATGGCTCCTTGAAATATAGCTGTTCTACCAAATAAGGATAAACATTATTGCCATGAGTTAAGCTCCATTCTAATGTTGCACAGAATACAATTAATTTCTTTAATTGTTTTCAATCCTTAATGTTAATTACTCTTACATATCTAAATCCACCTTGACTGATAGACTCCAACACTTCTTGAAGATTTTTGTGATTCTTTATTAACAATTAACATAACACATCATTTATCAAAGTTAACAATTAAACCTGCTAATGCTTATAATTTGTTTAATTCAAATTGCAATTACAGTTTTTAAAATAAGAATTAAGTTACAGTATGTCTTAAAATCAGAGTAACAGAATAACAACTTTGGAAGGGATCTTGGAGGTCTTCCAGTTTAGCACCTGCCTAAGCAGGAGATACTATACTATTTCAGACAAATGGTTGTTGAATCTCTTCTTAAAAACCTCCAGCGATGGAGCTCCCACAACTTCTGGAGGCAAGTAGTTCCACTGATTAATTGTTCTCCTAACTGTTAGGAAATGTATCCTTAATTCTAGGTTGCTTCTCTCCTTCTTTTGTTTCCATCCATTGCTTTGTACTCTGCCTTCAGTTGCTTTGGAGAATAGGTTGACCCCCTGTTATGTATCTGGAATCTATGCACTTTCCAATTTCAAAGAATAACAAACGTGCAGCCACTTTCTTTGTCTGATGTTTTGTTTTTATGTCAGAACCTTAAATATTATTTATCTTCTTCCTAATGTTCTGTACTAAAACTTCATAATCAGACTGAACAAAATCATGTTCTTTCTTTTTTTTAGTACTCTTTGTAAGGTAAAATATATTTGGTAACTATGTTTAATACATATATCTTAGGTAGTTCAAATATTTTAATATACAATTAAATACAATGTAATATTGTATTATAAGGGTAATGACAGAAATTATTTTCTGTAAGCGAGGGTGGTTATTTTCTTATTGTGGTTCACCTTATTGTGAAGGTGAACAGCTTGCTTAAGGCCTTTTTAAAAGTTTAGCAGGGAGTATAATGCAATAATTTGGCCCGAGTAGCAGCTACTGTTAGCATGTGTGAATTACCTATTTTTTAAATTGCAAGTATCTTGAGAATATATCACCTCAAATGTTCTCCTCAGTGTCCTAATATATTGACACTATCTTTCTCACCTCTAAAAAAGTGGTAGAAATTGCATGACTTCTATGTCTACACTCAGACAAAAAGGGATGACACTGAAGGATAAAATATAGTATGTAAATGTAATTGAAAAACATAATTCAATTCAACAATAGCCAAAGGTGTAATGAGTATGCTATAAAGCAGCATTTTATTTTGCTTTAATCATATTGAGCAAAACCACATTTTTGCTAAAAATAAAAATTCAGAAGCCATTTTTTTAAAAGTCAAGTACCTATTTTGATCTCTTTCTCTCTTAAATATCACCTTACAATAGAGAATGTTTGGACAAAAGTAATGTCTCCAAATTCCTCAAATTTATTGGACAATATTAAATTTATTGTTTTTATTTTTCACTAAATATTTAAAATACTTTATTATTAAATACTAGGAGTGAAATGACGTTTTAATCTTCAATATCAAATAGTAATGGGTTTGCCAGGAAATTACATTTGAAATTCTTTGACTTTGGAAAGTGGATAAATTCTAATTTGTGTATAATCTCCAACCAGATTCCTTCATTTTAATGAAATTGCCATAACAAATAATCACTTGTTATTTAGATTTTAAAATAGACTGTAATTTAATTCCATTTAATATAAGGTTGTTCATTTGTATGATCACTACTATTACATATTTATGAATTATTTTGAAATCATATGGGGAAAACTGCCTTTTTTAAAGAAATCAAGCATTTATAGTAGTACAGTATTTCAAAGAATAAGAAAAAACCTGGAATGCATCCTTGTTAAATTAAAGATATTTTTTTTGGGGGGGGAAAGAAACGGTAAACTTGAAGTATTAGTACATGAAGGCAGATATGATATAGTTGCCATTACTGAAACATGTTGGGATGAAAATCATGACTGGAATGTACTGATGGAAAGATACAAATTATTCAAAAGAAACAATCTTAACAAAAGAAGAAGTGGAGTTGCACTATATATAAAAGATCATTACATCTCTACAGAAATCCACAAAACCAAGGATGAAAAAATCAATAGAACTAAAACCCCAAATCAAATTAATTGCACAAAACTGCATGTGCAAACTAGCTGACTCCCGGAGGCCATTTTGATTTCTCCTCACAAAACTACATAACATGGCATGAAGGGGAAAATCAAAAAGCAACCATCAAAAGCATCTGCAGGATTCAAGCCTTTTATGACTGGTTGAAAGTAGCATTGAGGTGTAAGTTCTGCCTCTTTGGTCTGTGTAGACAGTCACAAGCAAAGAACAAGGTGCAAAGTTTGTGCAACAATGCTGCTTTCATCACTGACCAACACAACTCCTAGACACCTCTGGGAGCCAGCAATTTCAATGGTTCATTTTGTGCATTACTGTTCCGAGAAGAAGAAAAAAACTTTATTTAAAAAAAGACACATATTTTTCCAGTTATTATGCAACCCTCAGTTAGCCAAAATTTTAGAAACAATTGTGAATGAATGAATGAATGAATGAATGAATGAATGAATGAATGAATGAATATGTATGCCACAAGTAGATCCTTGGAGACCAGTTGACTATTTTTTGTAATGAATCTACTCAAGTTTTCAAAAGATGTTGGTGCTAATTTCCTATTTAACATCTGTTTCAAAGGTCTGGTTTAGAATGCATAAACATTCCACTAGAAAATGGCAAAACACTGAAATTTCTAAGTGTATATTCTGCACTTGAGAAACCCAAAGAAAAGGTTGGAGGTAAGCACGACTTTCAGAGAACTTGACAAGACAGAGATAAACATGATCAGGAATCTTTAGTTTCTTGTCCATTATTTAAAGAAACTTTGCCATTCTTTTGACAGGGACAGTCAGGGTGAAATTAAAAAATGGATTTGCAAAGAAAACCTGCTGAGATTAATGTGGGAAAATTGCCCAAGAGAGAATAATTCCACATTGTCTTATCAAACAGCTTCAGAATCCTTGCTTTTATCAAAATGCTGGCATCGGGGGGGGGGGAGTTGTAGGCAAAATAATTTGGCGCTCGACTTCTTAAAAGGGGATTTGTGATGATGTTTAATTAATGAAATTTTGGTCCATGGACAGAATTTGGAAAAGGAATAAAAGTAAGTAAAATGTCAATTGTTCTTTTTTTTCTCCTCCCCTCCCCCCCAAAAAATAGTAGTTCAGAAGCCATATTTCACACTATTATAGAACTATGGATCTGAAGGGACCTACAAGGGTCATCTAGACCAATCCTCTGCAATGTGCATGCAAACCTGGTAAACTATCCAGAAGACATGGCTGTCCAGCTGCTTTTTTTTTTAAGCCTTTGGAAATTAAGAACCCAAAACCTCTGTAAATGAGCTATTGCACTGTTATACACATCTTGACCATTCAGAAAGTTTGCCTTATATTTAAGCAAAATCAAGGTAGCTATCACTGACACATTATTTCTTCTTCAAATGGATATCAATTCCTGGCCATTTTCCCTATAACACTATTTTAATGTGTCCACACACTGATAACCAGGTTTGGTGCTTCTTAATCTTGCATGTCATTAGGTTTAGAAGACTGCTCTTTCCCCATTCCATCGAGCACTTAAACAATTACTCTATGTGGAAGTTCTTAGAACCATCAATGTGCCCCACCAGGGATGATGGCTACAAAATACCCAGGGGGAACAAAGTATATCTGGAATACCTTTCCAGTTTAAAAAAAAAAAAAAGTGAAGAGGTTTCTAGGTGGCGTTGCTCATGCAAAATCCAATCTTTAAGGGAGCTGACACTCCCCCCCCCAGGATATCTGTTTATGGGGCAGGATAATGGAAAGTAGCCTTTCCTTACAAAAAGACAGTAGAGAAAGTCAGGCTACAGAATTAATGGAGCAGCAATGAAATTTTGACTGCTTTCTGGGCCGCAATGTGCTGCTCCTGCATCAGTTAAAGGAACATCTGGTCTGCAAAGTAATTAAATAGGTACAGATGGAGGATAGGCAAGGATGAAGACGCAATTTGACATTAATGGATTTTACACCTCTGAAACATAGGGCTGTGTTTACACACTCACGGCAAAGACCAAATGAACAAGGCATTTACTGGCTTCTGTTCTCCATTGGCCTAAGATGATCTCTCTTTATCGGGTCATTGAAGCTCTTCAGTCAGGTGAAAATTGTTAATATGTATTAAACTATTATTTGTTACACTAGTTTATTACTCTCAGTGCATTAAATTCTCATTTCGCAATAGATTCGGAATAGCAGAGCTTTGGAATAGAACAATTGAAATTTGGAATAGGACAGCTGCCATCTCCATTGTAGTGAAATAGATTTGGAATACCAAAACAGCAATATATGTAACAGAAGATAATGATAGGTGCAAAGGTAAGGTAAGGTAAGATGGGATAAGATAAGATAAGATAAGATAAGACAAGACGGGACGAGACGAGACGGGATGAGACGAGATGAGATGAGACAAGACAGGATAGATAGATAGATAGATAGATAGATAGATAGATAGATAGATAGATAGATAGATAGATAGATAGATAGATAGATAGATAGATAGATAGATGATAGATAGATAGATAGATAGATAGATAGATAGATAGATAGATAGATAGATAGATAGATAGACACTTCAAATATATCCTTCTACTTCCTGGTTTCAGGAATCTGGAAGAAATAAGATACAGTAACTGGATAGATAGTTTGGGGGGTGGATGGTGTCACAGCCTTACTTTGGGGCAGATTAAAACATTTTTCTTTGGTTGTATTTGTTTTTAATCTGGCTTGCATCCAAAGTTGCAATTATAAGGTGGGTGAACCTATAAATTGATATAATAAATATTAGTTTTCCCCCTCCTTAAGTGATTCTTCCTGGATCCATCTATATTTGATAATTATCACTATGTCTCTAAGACCATCTCTCTAGAGGAGATTATTGAGCCCATTGTCCATGTACAGTGATCTCCAGGAAACAGATTATTTGGACCATTTTCAATCAGGATTCAGATTAGTAAATCTGAATCAGAGAGTGTGGAGAGTAAAAGAAATGACCTTGGCTGAAACATGCAAGAATCATTAACTAGGCAAAGGGGGCTCAAACATTCTTTGAGTCCTGGGAAACAAAATAATATTTGGAAGTGACTCGGACAAAGGTCTCTTTAATTCACTGCCATATAAGAAGGGTTGGGAAATATCACACAATCAAGCTTGCAAAATTTTGCCAATCTGAATAAAACATAGTTCTGGTGGAACTGATTTTCTAGTCTGTCTAGTGGGGCTGACACAATTCTTACGGATGAGATTTGTGTGTATTTGTGGGTATGTGGGTGTATGCCAGGGGTCTTCAAACTTGGCCCTTTTATGACTTGTGAACTTCAACTCCCAGAATTCCTCAGCCAGGCAGTTGAAGTCTACAAGTCATAAAAGGGCCAAGTTTGGAGACCCCTGGTGTATGCAATACAATAAAAGTATAAAAGGTGAAAAGAATTTTTAAAAGATAAAAGAAAGCTTGCTTTCATTGCTAAGGCAGGACTTGAACTCATCATCTTCCACTTTCTAGCTTGGTGCCTTAACTACTGGAACAAATGGGCTCCTCTTTCCTCTCTTCATTATCAAAATCTCATGCAGTGTAGGACACATATCATGTTCTGAGAGGCAAGGAAACTGTCTGTCCTAAAAGCAGTTTATGTGCAAAAAATCTCATGAGTGTTAAGGTTGTTTTTTTTAAGGTTAGGTCCTCTTGATTTTCTATAAGCATTAATTTAAACACTGAGCCTTAATTAGAGGTGTCTTTATGAGCACATATAGGTTTCTAAAGGTTGGTGAAACATACAAGATGGCAATTCATTAAAAGTATTGCTGATATTGTTGACTGTGATGGCTTCTTTTTTATTATTATTATTTCCAAAGATCAGTTTATGTCAGCAACATTAAAGGATACCTATATGTGAATGGAATTATGAGGTTCATTACATCTCCTAAGTCACCTTCTCACAATGGGAAATTCATATTAAATGCAATTTACACAAAATTCTATCAGCCAGTAACACAGTAACAATGCCTCAAAAATATTATATAATTAGACATGCATGCTCAATGAAAAACTAAGGATCTTTAAATATTTTGTTGTGGTTGCTATAAAATATGAGAGAGTGGGCTGGGACAACATACAATAGATACCAAACCAAATTGAATGTCACTGGTTTGAAATATATATTCAGTCACAACCTCATTGCATTGACTAAGCAATATCCAACACAATTTCAAAAATCAACAGCAAGAAAAGATTGCTGTAGCATTATAACAAGGAATGCTACTATAGGATCACCAAAATAAGGGAAAGTTTTTTTAAAAATACTATATTAAGGCTACAGTATTTAAGTCCTATCAAATTCAGTGGGGCCCATTACATAGAATCATATGAGGTTGCACCGGCTTCAGAAGATTTATATTAATAAGCCAAGTGTTATGAATAGAGTAGAGCAGAGCAGAGCAGAGCAGAGCAGAACAGAACAGAACAGAACAGAACAGAACAGAACAGAACAGAACAGAATAGAATAGAATAGAATAGAATAGAATAGAATAGAATAGACCTTGGAGGTCTTCTAGTCCAGCCTCCTGCTCAAGCAGGAGATACAGTGAAAGACTTGAGTTTATTTTGCTTGGAAAAACATAACTTTCTTTGTTTGCAGATTTTTAAATAGTTCACTTTGCTTTTGGAAAAAAGCATATCCATTCCAAACAAGAAGCTAAGGTACTCAACTATTGCCATTCAAGACCCAAAAACATGTACCTGTTACCAGTGCTTTTTTTGTAAAAAAAAAAAAAAAAAAAAGGTGCCGGAACTCACACACGTCATACAACCCACCTTGCCTACCCTACAAGGTTCCATCCAAAAAAGGTGCCAGAACTCCATTCTGGGCGTTCTATGACAAAAAAAGCCCTGCCTGTTACTGTCCTTTGAACATGTAGTTTGTAATTATTTAGAAGAAACCCCATTAAGCACAGAGAGGAACCATACAAAGCTGAATGTTACATAACTTTGGGGACATCTTGGGATTTGGGGATTTCTTTTTCCCATTTTCACAACACAACTCTCCAAAGTCTGAGCTTTTTCAAGATAGCTCCCTGCCATAGAAATTTCCACTTGAGGAGCAAAAAGATTGTAGTGTTCGTAATCAGAAATCTCTGGTTAACCTAACATCTGCTTTGATGCTTTCATTTTCTCTCCAGCCAGTTATGAATCAATAATGTAAGTCAATGTGCCATTTCCATCAAAGCAAAAAGAAAGGTCCTTCCTTCCTTCCTTCCTTCCTTCCTTCCTTCCTTCCTTCCTTCCTTCCTTCCTTCCTTCCTTTCTTTCTTTCTTTCTTTCTTTCTTTCTCTCTCTCTCTCTCTTTCTCTCTCTCTCACCTTCCTTCCTTCCTTCCTTTCTTCCTTCCTTCCTCTCTCTCTCTCTCTCTCTCTCTCTCTCTCTCTCTCTCTCTCTCTCTCTCTCTCTCTCTCTCTCTCTCTCTCTCTTTCCTTCCCTCATTCCATTTTTCAGTGATCTCCCTTTTCTGATTGTTTTAATGCAAGCATTGGTTCAAGTACACCAGATCAAAGTTCAGTTTAATTCAGTGAGCTAAGTATTTTTTTTTTCTACTGCTGTATAATTTTGCTGGCTTCCCAACAAGAAAATCAAATTACCCACATCAATCAAGTCACATTAAGAAAAGTGAAATTTAAAAAATAAACATACACACATATGCTCCAGATATTAGCTTTTACACATCTCCTTTTCTATTTCTATATATAATTATTCATAGCATTTAACTGGCATACTCACAGTCCTAAGAACAGTGGAATATATTCAACCTGCATCTGAAATTAGACTGTAGACACAATAAAAATATATGAAAAAGGATTCAAATGCACAGTATTCTTTTCTTTTTGATTTTACACACAAGTTAAAACAAGCTAGCAAGGAAAAATATTTCATTGCTTGTTCATTAATACAACACACATACCCTTTTTGTAGGTGCCCTTTCCTTGGCCTAATGTTTTAAAACATTTCTTCTGTCAAATAAAGTGTTGTCTTTCAGAATTTGCATCTGACAAAAACCTTTCTTTAATGAACTGTGTATAATGCCAAATTGTTTTCTGCTGCATATGAGAGAGGTGGGCGTGGAGTGGGAGAGATAACCACTTATTCAGCAAGTCCCTTGCAATTCCATGCAGATATGTTTTCCAGAAGAAGAAGAAGAAGAAGAAGAAGAAGAAGAAGAAGAAGAAGGAGAAGGAGAAGGAGAAGGAGAAGGAGAAGGAGAAGGAGAAGGAGAAGGAGAAGGAGAAGGAGAAGGAGAAGGAGAAGGAGGAGGAGGAGGAGGAGGAGGAGGAGGAGGAGGAGGAGACAGGCTACTTCAGATACAAAGCAGGAAAGCAGTGAAAAGTTTAATGAATTGAAACAAGAATACATTTTAGATCGGAGCAAGACCATGTAAATCAGTAAACATCCATTCCCTGTTACTTTCTGTTATCAGCACAGTACTATTTCTGTCTGCTACATTTTGATGGATTAAAGAATTTGTTAAAAATCTGTTTTTATTACTTTTCCCAACATATGGAGGTTCTGAGTCAGTGTGGGGTATGAAGGAAATTCACAAGATGGAGTGTGATAGGCAGAAGATAGCAAGATGGGGAAAGGCCAGGTACGCAAAGTGGGTGGCAGGAAAAAGACAATGCATCAATGATCAACCCTGTTGCATGGTATGTGGGGGACAGGATACAAAGAAAAGGCCAATCATACATGTGACGGGGGGAGAAGTGCTAAGCACGTTAAATGGAGCAGTGAATCTGTCTAGAGATACCAAAAATGAAGCTTGAAATAGGGAATGGTGGGAAACTTTTGTATGAGTCAAGCTATTCTCCAAAGCACCTGAAGGCAGGACAAGAAGCAATGGATGGAAACTAAAGAAAGAGAGAAGCAACCTAGAGCTAAGGAGAAACTTCCTGACAGTTAGAACAATTAATCAGTGGAACAACTTGCCTTCAGAAGTTGTGAATGCTCCAACACTTGAAGTTTTTAAGAAGAAACTGGACAACCATTTGTCTGAAGTGGTATAGGGTTTCCTGCCTGCGCAGGGGGTTGGACTAGAAGACCTCCAAGGTCCCTTCCAACTCTGTTATTCTATTCTAAGTTTCCTGATATCACCTTTCGGGTTCAGTGTCTGTTTGGGCAATGAATCACCATTTTTTTTAGCTAACATTCTTATTTCCCACCCTGCAAAATAAGGGCTCATAACAGCTCATCTTTGATTCTTGGCTACTACCCATACAGGCAACACTAGAGCCTGATCAACATAGCTTCCTGGTTAGGGAAAATCTTTTAGCTATTTCTCATCTTCTGGGTGAATGCCAAGTCATGCCAGAAAAATGTGCAGGAAGAAACCAACATGTGGTTTCTAAACTTCTGAGCAGTAAATAACATAGTCACGCTTCTGGTTATGTAACCTAAACAAATCATAATTGCAGGTATGAAGCCTGATCCAGTTCAAAGTCTCAGCTAATGTTAGGATCGCCTGAGAGAGCATCAGTAATGTTCCTATTTTCATCTTTTCCCATTTACACGATTCTTTTGTTCTGAAATCTACTTGATGAGGAGAGACTTGCATTTGAAAAGCACCATTATTGTAATTAAAACTGGCCAGGAGTACAACAAATGATCATATTCAACCAGCAGATTATTTTCCCACAGTATGGTTGCCAGGCAAGGAATCATTTATTCTGACAGAACAAATAATATCTATATAATCTGTACTTTTTAAAAAAATAATAAAATCATAATACTGTAGTTCTGGGGATAAAAAATATGAGTGCATTTTATATTTCTGGAATTATTAAGGCTAACATGTGCCCAACTATCTTTGGTTTTCCCAGTATTGTTGCTCAATGCTCCCTCTTTTAAGGTCTTTATTTTGTAAAGGTGGTGCTAATAATTAAGAAAATTGCACAGCGGTAATCATCCAAAATGAAAACGTTCCCCGGTAACAATTTTATTGGAAGTGAAAATAAGTGTGACTATGTTTTCGACTGCATTTTGAGTTAACAGCTTTATTTACTCATGACCTTTCCCTAGCATAGTAGTATTTATTCTGTTAAAACCAGGAGGAAATCTTTGGAGGGTTTGGAACCTTTATTGACCTCAATAATATTTGGAGCAAGAACATCTTCATTTCCACATTAGGTTGGTTTAAAAAAAAGGTAATATAGTTAGATAGCATAAAACGGTCCAGCTAGAATTATAGAACTCTAAGTTGGAACAGACCATGAAGATCACCTAGTCCAGGGGTAGGCAACATGGGCTCTTTTATGACTCGTGGACTTCAACTCCCAGAATTCCTGAGCCAGCCATGCTGGCTCAGGAATTCTGGGAGTTGAAGTCCATGAGTCATAAAAGAGCCCAGGTTGTCTACCTCTGACCTAGTCCAACCCTCTGCTGGAAAACCAATTAAGCCATCTGTTCTATCCCAGCCTATAGCCATCCGTGTTAAAGGCACAAGGACCAAACCCCTGTTGATAAAATAGGCTGGAGACTTAAACAAACCAAACCCCTTTTAATATGGGTGACAAACCTGACAAATAGTCCAGAAACAAAAGCAGCAAAACACCATCCAAATGGAGGAAATAGTCCACATGAAACACGATGCAAACAGAAGAGTAGTCACAGGCAAGACGAACAGAACAGGATCCCATGAAGTACTTTGCAAACGGTTGCCTTCAGCAACCAGCACCGCCCACACCTTCTCTTTTTATACAGCAGTCCCAAGACGTTGCCTCTCAGTGCCTTCTCCTTTTTCCCTTGAGTTGTCGTATTGACTGCTGCTGATTTACTCTCACTAATTGCTGGCGTGTGTGAGCATCAATTAGCATGCCCATCAGGTGTGAGTCCTCCGAGTCTGACTCATTCTCCTCACACAGCTGAGCTTCATCAGGAACACGACTGGAGGGCCCAGGCTCTTCATCAAACCACGAGTCTTGTAATTCATCAGAGCCTCCCTCTGACCCTGATGGCCCTTCAAATGCCTCCTCCACCTCCTCCTCAGATTCCTCAGACTCAGCTATTGGGAACACAGGCTGGCACGGAATCACGACACCATCCATGAGAGATGCTGTCTAAACTCTTCCTGAAAATCTCTAGAATTTAACAATTCCAAATCTTTGTAGATAGGATATGCCACTACAGCAGAGTTCTCACAGAAGCTGTTCCTTGTATTTAAGTGAAATGTAGATAGCTGTAACTTGTAACAATTATATCCTAGTTTCCGCAGCCATGGTTCCTTCAGCCTATCTTCTTGGGGTATGTCCTCAACTCCTTGTATCACTTTTTTGTTGTTCCCTCCCTTTTGGACCTATCAATATCCTTCTGGAAATGTGCTCAGAATTATAGAGGTAATCCTCGACTTGTTAACATTTGTTTAATGACTATTCAAAGTTATGACAGCATTTAAAAAAGTGACTTACACCCTGTCCTCCCATTTATAATTGTTGCATTGGCTCCACAATCATATATGGTTGATAACCGGTATGTATTTAAGACCATTGCAGCATCCCTGGGGTCATGTGATTGCTGTTTCTGACCTTCTGCAGGGACTTCTAACAAGCAAAGTCAATGAGTAAAGCCAGATTTGGTTAATGACCATGTGAT
>NW_015388541.1:98744-124244 GCF_001527695.2 Protobothrops mucrosquamatus | reverse complement strand
AAACATTTCCACTCCCTTATTGTAGGGTCATGGTTCACATCTTCCAATCAACTTGGAAGATGTGATTTACTTCCGGTTTCTTTCTCCCGGGCTATCCTTATGCTCCTCCCTCTTTCCTGGTTGCTGGTTTAACTATATAAATACCAGACAGTTCTGCACATTGTCAAAGCAAGAATATACAGTATTTGCAGCGTTGACACCAGCATGGTTGCACAAAGATTCCTCTGACAAACTGAAAGACAGAAAGGATAAGTACAAAAAATGGAAAGAGGGACACATAACTAAGGCAGGATATCAGCAGATAGGCTGAATCTGCAAAGATGAAATCAGGAAACCAAAGGCTCAGAATAAACAAAGACTTGCAACAAAAGTCAAGGATAACAAAAAAGTTTCTTTCAATGTATAACTAAAAAGAAAAAAGGAAACAGTCTAAATAGACAAGATGGCAAGGAAGTAACAGGCAGTAGAGAAAGCAGAGCTGCTTAACTCATTCTTTGTATCAGTCTTCGCACAAAAAGAAACTATCATTAGGCAAAACCTGGCTCAAAAACAGTAACTGTGAGAGGGACCTTGGAGTCCTAGTGGACGATCACTTAAACATGAGCCACCAGTGTGCGGCAGCAGCCAAAAAAGCTAATACAATCCTTGGTTGTATAAACAGAGGCATAGAATCAAAATCACATGAAGTATTAGTACCGCTTTATAAATCCTTAGTAAGACCACACCTGGAATACTGCATCTAGTTTTGGTCACTACATTACAAAAAAGATGCTTTGACTTTGGAAAAAGTGGAAAGAAGAGCAACTAAGAAGATTACGGGCCTGGAAGACAAAAACATATGAAGAGCGGTTGCAGGAATTGGGTATGGCCAGTCTAGAGAAAAGAAGGACTAGGGATGACATGATAGCAGTATTCCAGTATTTGAGGGGCTGCTACAAAGAAGAGGGGGCCAACTTATTTTCCAAAGCACCAGAAGGCAAGACAAGAAACAATGGATGGAAACTAATCAAGGAGTCGCTGTCGCTCTCATAGAAGACCGGCCCCGTGTTGGCAGGGCTCGGTGTTCCCTCTCCCTCGCTGAACTCTACGACTTGTTACCCTGCACGGGTTTTCTCCCTTGACTTTGATGGAGTCTTTTTCTTCTTCGTTTGGCTCAGAGGTGGGGGAGTGGTCATCGGTCACATCGCAAGACACTCGGCACCTTGGCAGGTTGGTGCCCCTCCTTCCTGCAGCAAAAGCAGTCACCAAGGATTTGGCAGGGTCTCTCTCTTCTGGCTGGAGGCGCACCCTCTCTTTCCTTTCTAGGAGCCACTTATTTTTCCGCAGGGTGGTGGACCATCTCTCCTGCCCAGTGTGCTTGTGGAACTCCATCAGGTTGATCTCTACCTCAGTGGCCACATGGTAGCATGCTCTCAGGTTCCACGGCAACCCCCGGGATAGGCAATTCTGGCACAGTTCCTTATTCAGTCCCTCTCAGAAATGTTAGACCAGCAAGTGTTCAGGCCAGGCGGTGGAAATCTTGAATGTACTACATTACCAGTTGCTTCCCCTGCTTCAGGGCACAGACTCGGGCTTCTGCACGCCAGACCACCATGGAGTCTTTGAAACGCTCTCGCAGGGCTTGCATGAAGGCTTCGAGGTTGTCCAGCTCTGGGGCATTCTCATTGTGTAGCAACAGCAACCACTTTGAAGCGCTCTTCCAGGTTGACCATGATGACATGGACCCAGGCCTCTTTGTCTGGATACATCGCTCCATAACACTCCATGTGGTGCCAGGCTTGAGCCAGGAAATTGGCTAGGCAGTTTGGGCACCCATCAAAATGGACCACCAGTGGGGGTGGCTGACGCTCCTCACGCACCAAGACAAACCACTGGGCAGAATACTGGCCGCCACCACTGATGCTGGGATTCCAGCCACAGCTTCTTGTGCTGGGGCTCTGACAGTGGCCAGAGCCAACAGCACTGCCAGCTGCAACGGAGGAGTGGCGTTGCCTGTGCTAGGGGCCCAGCTGCAGCCGCTGGTGCTGCTGGCTGAAGTACAGTAGTAGCCAGGATTGCAGGGGTACGTATGGCTCTTGGGCCACTGGTGGTGGCCACAGCTCCCAGTGCTGCTGCGGCACAGATCTCCATCCCTCTGAACTTCTTCAACTGTTCCATGAATGGGCTGCAGCCAGCAATATGGAGCTTCCACTAAGCGGGGTCATCCCATTCAGTTAGCCGTTTCACTTTCCACTTGCTGCCTCAGACCACGTTGACCCCAGAAGGGAGAAGGGAGTCTTCGACCTCCGATGCATTTCCCACATTTGTTGTGCTGTGGGTCTTCGGCCCCTGGTACGGGGCGTCCCTCGCTCACTCCTTTGCTCAGAGTTCTCAGTCTTTGGTCTCAGACCCATGCCGGCTGGCTGTGCTCCTGCTCCGGCCTGAGCTGTTGCTGGCTCTTCCCGAGCCAGGGTCTCTTCTGACTTCTTCTGTTCCGAGTCTTTGCTCATAGCCAACATCACAGGGTTGACCTCCTGATGGGATCCAGGTAGGCTATTTCTATGAGAACTGGCTTAATGTCAACCATCCCACTAGGTTAGACAGCAAAAGAAACTCCTGGGAGATTTTTTTCCCCCAAGAGTATAACTTTACTGAAGATTCCATGTGGTTACAGAAGTAGAAAAGCCAGTTCTAACGATTTCACATGAAAACAGCATAGGAAAACTTTCCCTTTTCCCCCTGGACCTCCCATTGTCCACCAATCATTTGCACTCTTTGTTTTGGGAATGATCTGTCTGCCTCGGACTTCCCCAGCTGGTGACCTTGAGGTGTTGGGTCTGTCTCAGGCTTCCAGTTGGCACACTTGCATTCCAAATTTTCCTCCCAAACCTCCCTTACATTCCAATGCCTTCCCTCCCCCTCCCACTACAGTTGTCTCGTTGCAAGCGGGGCTGCGTAGTGAGTCAACCATGACATAAAGTATATATAGTATATACAATAAGAATTGTAGGTTTAAAATATTATTTTCTAAAACAAAGTTATAACAAAAATTATATTGGATTACATGTACCATATATGCTTATATTTGAGTTGTGGGCACCATGCTAAATTCAGAGGAAAAATGTTTCAAGGCACAAACACAGCACTTATATTCCTAGATGTTCACAAGGATTTTCCCCCTACCAGGGCAACCATGATATTCATTCTTAACCTTCCCTTTAAAAAACAGCTGACCTCTAGCCTTTCTAGAAGCTACAAAACATGTAGCCCCACATTTTTTCCCAAAGGGTGGCTGTTGCTTCTCAGTGTTAAATCAATATATGAACAAACTCAACCAATTGACATACAGACTGGACAAATACGTGTGATGTAATGTGCACCTGGAAAAGCAGTGTGTGTGTGTGTGGGAGGGAGAGTTTTGGCAACACAGGGATTTCCCAGAGAGGTCCTGACCAGGTGGATGAGCAGGTCAATAATTTACAAGCCTCTATCATGCAATTGTTGGAACAGGTCAGGTATAACATTCAGCAGCATGCAGTCGCAGCAGCAGAGGTAGTGCAGCATCAAGAGAGCAAACTTCCATGCTCTTCTCAGCACCTACAGCGACCATCCAGGCAGGGGATGTGGAACTGCTCACTAAATATGCTGATTTTAAAGATGTCTTTGGAGAGGAGAGCACACTTCCACCTCATAGGGAGTGTGATTGCACTATTGACCTGAAACCTGGAGCAAAAATCCCAGTTAAGAGACAGTATCCCATGTCTACCAAGGAGCTTAGTATTTTAAAGGAATAGAGGTTAATCTTAAAGAGGGATTTTATCAGGCCATCAAAGTCCCCAGCCTCTGCCTCAACCTTTTTTGTTCCAAAGAAACCAGACCAACAAGCATCTTCCACCCAGAGAACAAGTGAGGGGGCTCCCATGAGCATCATCCATGATTACAAGGATCTCAATAAGGTCACAATCTGGGACTATTACCCACTTCCTCTAATATCAGACTTGTTAGACTGGCTGCAGAATGCCCACATCTTTAGAAAGCTAGACCTGAGGAATGCTTAGAATCTTATTTGAGTAAAAGAGGGACATGAGTATCTAATTGCCTTCCATACAAGGTATGAAAAGTTTGAACACTGCAATGCCGTTCAAACTAGCAAATTGTGGGTCAGTATTTTCCAGATTCATGAATCATGTTTTTTTCTGACAAAATAAGTATGCTGTAATTTATTTGGATAACATCTTAATATATTCTGAGGACATAACCTTTCACGTCATGTATGTCAGAAATGTTTTGCAGAGGCTGAGAGACAATGAGCTTTTTGCCAAGTTGGAAAAAATGTGCATTTGATCTGCAGCAGTTAGACTATCTGGGTTATAGAATTTCCATGGATGGGCTACAGATGGACCCAGCTAAAGTGCAAGGAGTTTTACCCTGGCACCCTCCCTGTGGAGTAAAAGATGTGTAGTGATTCCTGGGCTTTGCTAACTTTTATAGGAAGTTCATTCCTAATTTTGCACACAAGGTTAAGTCTCACAACTTTTTAAAAAAGGAAGGAATTTTGCTTGGACCACATGAGCAATCGGCATTCCAAGAGTTAAAACAACTCTTAGCCTTTCAACCCCTTCTCCACCACGCAGACCCCTCCAGACAGTTTGTACTCCAAACCAATGCTTTGGACCCATGGAAGTTGTACTACCCCAGGCTACAAAAGAAGGGGGAGGGGACTTAATGCTGTGTGCCTTTTTCTCTCGCATGCTTACAAATGCAGAAACTATGAGATATTTCACAACGAATTACTGGCAATCAAGGCAGCATTATGTTGACCCGGAATTAGGAGACAGCATAGGAAGTATCAATTGTGAATATGTACAGATGGCCCTGCTGTCTTTGGGCACTTGCGGAGTCACGGATGCAGGGTCATGAAAGGACAGCAAGGAAAACACCCAATGTCCTAACCCACCCGGGAACGTATGATGTCTTTAGGGAAACACCCAAAAGGGAACATTTTTTTTTCCAAAACAATTTTTATTAGTTTTCCATTTTACACCAACACAGCTTAAGAACCCACGTGGAAACATGGTGATCAATTTTTTAAAGAACAAACAGTAACATAGTAAATATATACACAATATTTCTTAAAAATTTCCCTCTCTATCTATATAAAATATTATAATCAAATTAATCCATTTTCAGATAAATTCATTCATTACTATGTCTAACCATCAACTGCATTAATCAATAAAAAAAAATTCAATCTATAAAAACCTATATTTCTTCACACATTTAAACTTAAACTTAAAGAACTCTTCATTTATTTAAAAAATTATAATCAAGTCAATATCTTTCTAAAACCAATTCATTCACTAATATAACATTTCATCCAGGTTATATAATTAAAAATAAACTAACATTCTCTATCTATTTATATTGTTATAAGCTCATTAAAACATTTCTAAAGCAAATTTTCATTGAATGTATCACTCTATATAAATTTCATTAATCACTAAAAATTTACAAACTCATTATCCATCCCAAAGATCCTGTATCATGCTTCCTTAATTTTGCAAATATCTAATCTTAAACTAATATATCCATTTACTATTCAGGTGCCCCAAGTGTTTTTTTTATTTAAGCATTATTAACTCCAAAAATAAATTCTTCTCTTTCTCACCAATATTCTATTGTTTTTCACTGTTTCTCCAAATCTCCAATAATTAATTCCATCTTTTCCCATATTTCAGTTCTTTTCTCATTATACCATCTCTAATATTAAAAACATATAAAGCCCTTTTAACAAAGTCCAAATCCAAATCAATCTATATCACTATAAAACCTTTACCACCTTACTATAATCAAATTTAACATTTATATCTTATTCTGGGTTTCTTTCTATTCCAAACAGGTTTCCATAATCCGGCCTCCGCCTGCCACATTATACACTCCAAAAAGGAAGCTCCCATTGTGCATTTTGTTAAGTTAGTATGAAAGTTATAGTTAATCTGAGTAACTTGTAACAGAACATCATTTCCCCTTTCTTTTAATGTTGAATACATTTCAATTAAAATCCTTTCTTTTATATCGTCCTCTTTGATCGCGTTTTTCTCTTCTTCCCGTGTTTTTTCCTCTATCTCAAAGTCAAATGGCGTCTGCAGGCCAACTTGTCCTTCTGAAGCAAAATCCTCCAGTTCCTTATCATAAGTCCTTTGTCCGTTGATATCAAGTCTTTTTTCCACAATCAATTGATAGTCCAACTGTGAGTTTACTTCTTCCAACTCGGTAAGCAGAGCACAAGTCTCTTGTGTATAAACTAATGTTTCACTTAATCCTTGTATTTTGCCTTGTCGATACAAAGAAATCTCCTTTGAGCAAGCAATTATCTTCTCCGTACTTTCCAAAATTTTGTCCAAAATATACTTATAAGTAAGATCTACACCGGTTTCCTCCATTTTTATTATATTTAAAATCCTTATCCTTTTGAAGGAGACTATATTTAAAAAACGATCACAATATCCATCTCCTCCCAGCTTCCTCGTCTTTTTCCTTTGTACAAAATGAAAGCCTTTCCGGCGAAGAAAAGATAGCAAGTACAATTAATAGATTTGTCAGAGAGTGTCCCCCAGAAAATGATCAAGATTAGTCAGATATTCAATCCTTCCGGACACCATAAAAGTAAAAGCAAACAATATTCTCCAAATATTATGAAAAACTTTCTTGAGGCTCCCAATATCCAAAAATAAAATCAACCATTAAAACAAAAATAAATTTAATCCTTTGAGCTTCTCTTCCCCCATTTAAAAAGCCGCTTCACCAGAAAAGGGAATAATTCCAAGAAAAAAAAACTTTTCACAGGCATAAAGAAAATAGAGGAACTCTGGTAAGCTTAAAACCCATCGGGATATGAAATTGAAACTCTAATTAAGTACAATGCCCTCTGTCACCAGGACATGCCCACTGTTTGGCCCACACGGGGATCCATAGATTTAGGAGTTTTTGAAACCATGGGAGACTATGCTTAAAGAGGCATGGATCATGATCAGCAAGCTGGGGGCCTTTGTCCCTTATGGATGATTCTCCCTCTGCACCCCTGGTAAAGTTCAAAGTCAGAGGAAAACAATACCCTTTTTGATTGATACAGGGGCATCACATTCAGTATTAAATAAGCCCCTTGGAAACCCTTCCTCACAAACGTTCCAGGTCTTTGGAGCCAATGGCCAATCTACTGTATGTCAGCTGCAATACTCAACCCTTTGGAATGCTTTTTGGGTGGTATTCACCTTACTCATCAATTTCTTTACCTTCCAGACTGCCCTATGCCCCTTTTAGGATGTGATTTGCTTGCTAAGTTACAAGCAACCATCTTTGCTCTAATGCAGTGATGGCGAACCTTTTAGAGACCGAGTGCCCAAACTGCAACCCAAAACCCACTTATGCATCGTCGGGTGCCGGGTGGGTGTGGCCCATTGGCTGGGTGTGGCCAATTGGGTAGGTGTGGCCCATTGGCTGGGCGTGGCTGTGGTGGTAACAGCAGGCTGGGTGGGACTAAAAAGTTCAATCAATCAATTCCAACTTTGCAAGATCTTTTTTTTTCCCGCGAGAAGTTGAAATTGACTGATTGATTGAACCTTATTTTTTTGCACACGGCGGCGGAGGCTAAAGCGAAAAGGTTTTATAAAACCCAGCTGAAGGCCTAGGACTGGGGCGACAGTGCGCGTGCCCACAGAGAGGGCTCTGAGTGCCGCCTCTGGCACCCGTGCCATAGGTTCGCCACCACTGCTCTAATGGCTAAGCCCTTGTATCAGGCTACCACAGGAAACCATTCACCTTATATGTGGCTGAAAGCAAAGGGGTGGCTGCTGGAGTCCTTACTCAGACCCTTGGTACTTGGTCTCACCCAGTAGCCTGTTTCTCCAAACAACTTGATCCTATTGCTCAAGGATGGCCGGCATGCCTTTGGGCTGCAGCAGCTGCTATTGTCCTTTTGGAGGCTACTGAACAATTAACTTTTGGGGCTCCTATCACAGTGGAAACACCTCATTCCATCCAGGACTTGTTAGCATCCAAGGGAGGCTGCCATTGGCTTATAGCCTCCCATCTGGAGCAGTATCAGATTGCTCTCCTTGACAACCCGCAAGTTTATATCAAGTGCAGTAGCAGGTTCAATCCAGCAACCTTTCTTCCCCAACTGGAACAGGATGGTGATCATGATTGTGTGCAAATTATTACTGTGGTGTTTACTGGCCAGCTAGATTTAACTGACCAGCCACTAGAGGATGCGGACAGGGACCTGTATACAGACAGCAGCAGTTTCATGAGACAGGAAGACAGGCTAGCTGGCTATGCTATGGTCACATTGGATCAGGTAGTGGAAGCACTAGCTCTCCCTGCAGGTGCCTCAGCTCAGAAAGCTGAACTCATTGTCTTGACGAGGGCCTTGGAAAAGTCAGACGTTGCGGTTGTTAATATATTTACAGACAGTAAATTTGGGGTTTTTTGTGTGTTATACCTGCCATAGGGCCTTGTGGAAGGGGTGTGGTTTGCTCACCGCTCAAGGCACTCCTGTTAAATATGGACAGGACATTTTAAGGCTACTGGATGCTGTTTGCTCCTGCATAAGGTGGCTGTCATGCATGTGAGGGCCCGTGTTAAGGTTGATACTAAACATGGAAGAGGAAATGCCTTGGCCGACCGCACCTCAAAGTCTACCATTTCAGGTCCCGTCCCCTTGGTATGTGGGTGCGCTTGTACCTTCACATTTGCCTGTGCCGGCTCCGACATACGCTTCGCAGGATCGGCACAGAGCTTATAGACCGGATGCTGTTTATCATGGATGTAGGCTGGAGAAAGACGGGAAATGCCTTCTCCCAAAACATGAATTATGGGCCCTCTTATGAAAATTGCATGCCAGCACTCATTGGGGTAACTAGGCCATGGCTGAGTTTCTTATAAAGGACTATATTTGTCCTTGGATCTATAACAAGGCCCTCATGATGATCAAGCAATGTGTGATTTGTCAATGTAATAATCTTATGGAAATTATTAAGTTCCCCTTGGGGAGGCTTGGGGCTGGCCAGGCTCCTGCTAGTTTTGAGGAAGTTGATTTTACTGCGTTGCCATGGACTCTGGGTTTTAGGTACTTGCAGGTTTTTGTGGGTGCTTTCTCTGGATAGAATGAGGCCTTACCCTGTCATACTCCCAAGGCACGTGAGGTGGTTGAGGCCCTCCTGAAGGAAATTATTCCATGTTTTTCCTTCCCATTGGCTCTGACGATGGACCCCACTTTATCTCTTTATCTCTAACATTACCCAGCAGGTGTCTCAGGCCCTAGGTATTGCTTGGCAGCTTCATTCGGCCTACAGGCCCCAGTCTTTGGCACCCATGGAAAAGGCATGTTCCCCTTTCAGATCATGTATGTCCGACCCTTTCTTTACTATTCTTCCTTATCTCTCTTCTCTTTTTGGAGACCAGGCCCTCAGGGTTTATATGCACTGTCTTGCTTGTAACGTTTCTTCCATTTCTCAAGCTGTTCAGGCCCTCCATTATCCAGGATTGGATCATCCACTCCGTCCTTTCCTTCCTGGTGGTTGGGTGCTTGTCAAGTCCTGGACTGATTCTGGCCCTTTGGCTGAATGCTGGAAAGGCTCCTTCATTGTTCTCACTACTCACACAGCGGTCGGGATTGCTGGGCTTCATACTTGGATTCATCACACCTGCCTTCGCTCTTCTTCCCCACCGCCCAATGCTGAGGACCACTGAATTGCTTGGACTGTAGCCCCTGGTGCTGAGGATGACCTTGGGCTGGAGCTTTTGTTTCACGGACTACGTTGACCTGAATGCCAGGACATTTTGGTCGCTGCAATACTTGTGCCTTCCGGGCTTCTTCTCCGGCTATTTTCTCTCACCAGCTCCCTGCTTACTTGTGCCACAGATGTTGCTCCTCTCTGCCTTGGTTTCCATCTTGTACTTTGTTTAAATCGTTCATTTCTTTTCTGTTACTCTATGTTGTTTTTCTCTTCATACTCTGAGTTTCTCTTTCTTCCTTCTTTCTTTTGTGGAGCTTGCTCTGCCCTTGTGGGGGGGATTATGAGGATTATGGGAAGGGTGGTCAAGTTCGTGGTCAGGTTCTGGTCATGGTCAAGGTATGTGACATGACTATGGGGACAGCTGCTGTGGACTGGGATGGGTCAGATTGTACAATCTGACACACCCTCCAAGCATGAACTCTCCTGTTGCTTTGCCATAACCGGTGCCCCCCACCCCACTATATCTCGGCAAGGACGGTTTCTTCTTACCCATGGTTGGGAGAGTCCGAACACTGGACAGGAAAACCCAAAAGCCCCTTCTCACGTATCCCAACCTGAAAAGATAGCTCTAGGATTTCAGCCAGATGCTCCCCAAAACACTGATGCTGGACCTAAGTTTGTGCCTGAAAAGCCTAAGGAGCTACAGACATCCTTCCCCATCTCTCCTAGTAACATGGAGGGGCAGAGTAGTTCCCAATTCCCCAGCCCCTCTTTAGGAATTTGGGATTCCGACACCCATATGTAGAATGCACCGGATTGGGTTAAACTCTTGAATGTAATGGACTGTTGGATTTCCACCCACATACTCCCAACTGGTACCCATGGATTGGTTATGGAAGCTACACCTCTGGGAACCTCTATGTTCAGCATGATCATTGTCACAAGGGGCTGGGCACTCCCTGGGTTTGAGGGCAGGAAAGCTGCAGATTGCTCAACTATACAGCACCCTGCAGCAGCTTGCCTTAGTCATTTTAATTCTTCTTCCAGATATAAGTTAGGGATCTATGCACCTTGCATAGTCACATGGAAGGTGAGTACTAGCATGTGGGATGGATGGCATAAATGTCATCAGACCTTTGGTCTTGACTACAAAAAGGACCCCTCTGCTGTTTGTAGTCTGTTTGCAGCAATGGGACTTATAGCTTATATGTCTGGTGTCAGAGCTTTAATGCCTGAGGGGTTAGAAGGCAAACAAGGCATTTATCTGGCTAACCACCTGGACTGGTGGTTCCTTTGTGGTCTGTTTGCCTACACGTCTTTGCCAGCTTACTGGTCAGGTACATGTGCTGTAGGAATGATCTTTTCCTCAGTTTGTATCATCTGACATAATGATTGGAACTTCTGCATCCGCAACGGGGACGAGGACCACCTTGAGCATAAAGAACATATTGAACACCATCCTGTACCTCATGGCCTAGGAAATGCCATTGCACGAGCAATAATCCCAGCTATAGGGGTTGGTTTGAATTGTAAATTTATTATAGAATTAGGTGACTGGAAAGAGGAAATGTTTAACCACACAATACAGGCATTTACACATTCCAATAAGGAACAGGTAGAAATAAGGGAAGTAGTGTTACAGAATCACCAAACATTAGATATGGCACTAGCAGCAAAAGGAGCATTGTGTGCTTTGGTCCACTCAGATTTTTTTCACTGATTATCAAGTTAATATTAGTCACACCATCCGTCTCATGGAAGGAGGAATCAAGAATCGCCCTAAAGATCTGGAGATTTTCACTGATGCTGTATGGGAGTCTTCAGTAGTATATTCTCATTCCTTATCGGTTGGCTCCCAGGATGGGGATGGTTTAGGGAACTAGTTATTGGTCTTCACTTTGTGGTGTTCCTTGTTATCTTTTTCTGTTATATCTTTCACTACTTGCCCCTACTCACCAATGCCTGTCCTCAACAATGTGATCCACATACTGCAGAAGCTTATCCTGTGTCTCTCCAGTTTGATGATCATACTTCTGCGCACTGCTCAAAGTATGAAAGGGGGAATTACGTTGACCCAGAATTAGGAGACAGCATAGGAAGTATCAATTGTGAATATGTGCAGATGGCCCTGCTGTCTTTGGGCACTTGCAGAGTCATGGATGCAGGGTCATGAAAGGACAGCAAGGAAAACACCCAATGTCCTAACACGTATGATGTCTTTAGGGAAACACCCAAAAGGGAACATTTTTAACTACTTCTGTTTTCTCCCTTCTTATCTACAGTGTGCCAGACTTACTGGGTGACATCTTTATCGTATGTGTGTCAGCTTTGCTGGGTGGATTGCTTATGTAATCAGAAAGAATAAATACAAGGATTTCTTGTCATTCGAGGCTTCTCTCTTTTAGAGGAGCCTGTCTTTGTTCAGCTGAATAAAAACATAAAGCTTAAAGGCAACTTCTGGTTTCCTGTATTTTTTATCAAGCAAAACCTCAGAACCTGCACAACACTTTCAGGAATGGAGGCAGTGGCTGGAAGTGGTGGAATGTCCCATACAGGTTTGCACAGACCACAAGAACTTGGAGCTGATGCAAAATTCACAGTCCCTTATCCCCAGGCAAATCAGATGGAGTCCATTTTTCTCCTGTTTCTGACTTCTATGTAACCTATGTACCCAGTTCCCAAAACCTGCTACCAGATGTGCTCTCACATAAACTGGAATACATCATGGCTCAACAGCCTCCATCTGGTGCTATTTTGTAACCTCCCAACTTTATGCAGCACTACAAGGATTACAAAATGGAGAGGTTGGGGACAAGATGACAAGCCAAAGACCTAAGCAAGAATCAAGAGGCAACAGCTGCAGGACCTGTATGTGAGTGAACTAGATGAGGGAACTGGATGACCTCCATGGGAGCCAGCAAGGTACTGTAGCTCCGTTTTTTGGGGGGGGGGAACTCTGACATAACAGGATTTTTTTTTTGACCCTCCATAGGACTCTTAGAGATTACTGGTGGCCAAAGATTTCCACAGATAGAAAAGGTTAGGTCACATCTTGCCACATTTGCTGGCAGGCAAAAACTGTTCCAAGCAAGTCAGCTGGACTGTTACAACCTTTAAGCACTGCCCCCCTCCCCCCAAACTTAGGATGCAGTGTCAATGGATTTTATCAGATTTACCACCAGACCAAGGTTATACATCTAGTTTGGTAGTAGTAGATCTTTTTACCAAGATGGCTCATTTTGTTCTGTGTAAGGGGCTCCCAACAGCACAAGACACAGCACAGTTATTTTTTATTAGTTCAGATATAGAGGAATAGTTAGTAGAATAATGTCAGATGGGAAGTCAATTAACTTCCAGATTTTGGAAAGCTCTTTTCCAGTTATTAAAGGTGCAGATTCATTTGTCTTCAGTCCATCACCCTGCTACAAGTGGAGAGGTGGAAAAGACTAACTGTCAGGGCCCACTTCAATACTTCATCCTAAGAAAGCAGAACTCGTGGAAGCAGTTTCTTCCAAAAGGAACTTTTATTAAGAGAAGCTGATAGCAGGCATAATAGACAGGATCTGAGGATTTCCTGCTCAGATCAATAGGTTAAAAGGGTCCCCAGAAAACCCCACCCCAATAGTTCATCCGGTCAGTTCGAACTGGCCAATCCTCAGGTGTTAAGTCCATTGTGGGAAGGTTGCTGATAGTGATGACCAGGACTTAGAGGACAGTATAATTGTGAATACGTACAGATGGCCCCTCTCTCTCTGGTCACTTGCAGAGTCCTGGATGCAGGGTTATGAAAGGACAGCAAGGAAAACACCCAATGTCCTAACCCACCCGAGAACATATGATATCTTTAGGGAAACACCCAAAAGGGAACATGTTTAGCTACTTCTGCTTTCTCCCTTCTTATCTACAGTGTGCCAGACTTACTGGGTGAAATCTTTATCTTATGTGTGTCAGCTTTGCTGGATGGGTTGCTTATGTAATTAGAAAGAATAAATACAAGGATTTCTTGTCATTCGGGGCTCCTCTCATTTAGAGGAGTCTGTCTCTATTCAGCTGAATAAAAACGTAAAGCTTGAAGGCAACTTCTGGTTTCCTGTATTTTTTTATCAAGCAAAACCTCAGAACCTGCATATCAATAGCACCGGTTGTTCCCAGGCTCATAGCAATGTTGTTGTGGCTTCGCACTTTCCCTTCCGAAACGGGAGATAAGCCAGATGGCCGGAGGCTCATTTCTTTCTCCCCCATGGTGACATCAAGGGAGAAATAGTTCAAAGAGCAAGTATGCAGAGAAAGCGAAAGAGATACATTGTAGCAATAGAGAAAACAAAGAGACAGCCCGCAGCGGATTTCCCCCCTCCCCTCCAGGAGTATGACAGAACCCAGAGCAATAGAAGAGATAGAATGAGAGAGAGAGTTTCCCTAATACTATATATGGGTTCTGACATCTTGCTTTCCTTAAAAGAAAGAGAGATCCACCTGTGGGAAGACAGAAACAAAGATAAAGAAAGGAATTGATTAGTCCAGTTTGTTAGGGTATGCTGTGTGAAATTTCTGAAGGAGTTTGGGAGCTTTAACATGGCGTTTATGAACCCACTCATTTTGGGATGGTGGAAGATGTTTCCACGCTACTAGGTATTGGGTGGAGCAGTGGTGTTTCCTGGAATCTAGGATTTCTTTAATTTCAAAATGCTGTTCTCCTTCCACCATAATGGGGGGAGGAGGAGGAGGAACAGCTGGTCTTAAAGGGGACTGTTGCTCGTGTTTTAGGAGGCTGCAATGGAAAATTGGGTGAACTTGTTTGAGGGACTTTGGGAGTTCTAAGTCTACTGTGACAGGATTTTATGATTCTGGTAATAGGGAATGGTCCTATATATTTGGGTCCTAACTTCTTTGAAGGTTGTAGTGACTTTAGGAATTTGGTGGACAAGTAAACCTTCTCCCCCACACTAAAAGGTTTTGGCTTGGGTTTTGTACGCTTGTCTAGCTTCATCTAGAGCTTTTCTGACTACTGGCCAGGTGTTCTTTAGTTGTGCAATCCACTCCTTTAGAGAAGGGATCGCAGGGTTGGTTGTCGGAAGTTCAGGCATCGGGTTAAAACTCTGTCCCGTTGCTACTTGGAAAGGAGTGTATCCTGTGCTGGAATGGACTGCATTGTTGTAGGCAACCTCTGTGAACGGGAGTAGGTCAGTCCAGTTGTTCTGCTGGTAATTGATAAAGCATCTTAAGTACTGCTCCAGTACTGTTTGCCTTGTTTGCCTTCTACTGTCCATTTTAACAGTTGGCTTGGCTTGGCTTGGCTCGGGCTTTCCCTCCCCTCTGGTTTTTAATAAGTTTGTAATAGGCAATGCAATCTCTGCAAAGGAGGGGATTAACTGCCGGTAAAAGTTAGCGAAGCCAAGGAAACTTTGTAATTGTTTTCTGGTGCGGGGCGGAGCCCACTCTAAGACTGCTCGGACCTTCTCGGGGTCCATTTGTATGCCATTTGGAGATATGTGATATCCCAGATAATCAATTTTCTCCTTGTGAAATTCGCATTTAGATAGTTTAGCATAAAGGTGAGCTGCTCGGAGCTTTTTTAGGACCGACCTGACCAACTTTACATGTTCGTCCATAGTCTCAGTGAATATTAGCATGTCGTCTAGGTAAACAAGCACCCCTTTGTATAGGTGCTCCCGTAGTACCTCATTTATCAGTTGCATAAATACTGCGGGTGCTCCTTGCAACCCAAAAGGTAGAACTTGAAATTGATAACATCCTAACGGGCAATTGAATGCTGTTTTCCACTCATCTCCCTCTTTTATTCTGATCCGGTAATAGGCTTCCCTCAAATCTAGCTTTGAAAAGATTTTTCCTTTTGCTAGGTGGGATAGCATATCTTTCATAAGGGGGAGAGGGTATGGATTGCTTTTCCTCACTGTGTTCAAAGCTCTATAGTCTATGCATAGGCGAAGAGTCCCATGTTTCTTTTCTCGGAACAGGACGGGGGCAGCTGTTTTGGGCTTTGCTGGCTGAATAAAACCCCTTTCTAAGTTCTTGTCTATGAATTTCTGCATCTCCTCCAACTCTTGCGGGCTCATGGAGTACAATTTGGGTTTGGGGAGTTTTGCCCCCGGGCGGATTTCTATAGCACAGTCTGTGGCCCAGTGGGGTGGCAGTTCATCGGATCTCTCCTCACTGAACACTTCAGCCAGGTCTCTATATTCCTCCAGTATCTCTGGTAATTCCTCCCCCCCACTGCAGCTTTCTCGGCTGGGATTCCACCATTCCGGGGTTGAGCTGGTTCCTTGGCTGATTCCCCTTTTGGGAACCTGAGTTCTGCCATCCTCCAGTCCACCCGTGGGTTCCACTTGGTCAGCCACGCCATGCCCAGGATGAGGGGGCACTCCATGCCAGGGGTTACCATAAATGTGATAGTGTCTACGTCAGGGGTGTCAAACTCAATTTCATTGAGGGCTGGCATCAGCATTGCGGTTGCCCTTGGGGGGCCGGGTGGATGTGGCCAGGGTGGGTGCGGCCTACTGGGTGGGCGTGGATGGAGTGGATGTGGCCTACTGGGTGGGCATGGCCAGCTCTACATCGTTCGCGTCAAGGGTGCCTGTGGGGGCCTGGGAAGGAGTGGGACAGATCTGAGGGTCTCTGGCAGAAGGGGGTGGGACCAGGACAAGTGCCAAGGCATGGTCCACTGGAGGAGCCTCACTGTTCCTCTCAGGCCATGCGGGGGGGGGGTGTTGGATGGTGGTGCGGGCTGCCCAGAGCCCTGGGCAGCAGAGGTCAAACGCCCAGCCTGGACCTCGAGCACCCATGGCACCAAGCCCAGCCCCACTTCCCCAAGGGGGCACCCAGCTGCACTTTCCTCCTCAAGGCTTCTGCTGCTGTTCTCTCCTTACCCAGGTTGCTCATGATGGGTACAAGGGCAAAGTCAGAGGGAGGCCCATTCCCTCTCCATGGGAGGAGACCCGGCTTTGTATCAAAAACTTCCTTAGCAATAGGATGGGAGACCCCCAGGATAGGCCAGGAGGAGGGGGCAAGGGGATGGTGAAAGGGCAGCAGGGCAGGACTAAGGCAGGAGTTCCCTCAGACCCTCCCTCTCCTTCTTTCCTTCCTTCCTTCCTAAGTACAGAGTGGTGGGAAAATATTTGAGATGAGGGAGAAAAACAGGCAAGAAACACAGCTGGGGAGGTGTCACCCTTCGTGAGGAATGAAGAAATGCACCATTGCCTGGAAGTGGCCAGCACATGGCCCTCACCTACTTCACATATCTGGCTTGGTGGGTTCTGGGAGAGGGGATGCCATGAGCAGTGTGAGAGTCAACATTACCTGCCCAATGCCGCCCAGCCCCCAGCCTGCCCGGTCTTGGCAGGCAGCGGGGCGCTCTCCTCACAGCGCCGAGAGGCTGAGCCGGGCAATGCGAAGCTCGTCAGCTTTGCACCTTGCTCCCTGCTGAAACTGGGCAGGCTGGGGGCTAGGCAGCATTGCACTTCTTATCAGATTTGCGCCACCCGGCTCAGCTCTTGGTGCTGTGAGGAGAGCACCCCACTGCCTGCCGAAACCAGGCAGGCTGGGAGCTGGGCAGCCTCACACTTCTTTTTGGATTCGCGCCGACCAGTTCAGCCTCTTGGTGCTGTGAGGAGAGCGCCCCGCTGCCTGCCAAAACCCCTCCCCCGGAAGTAGGCGAGGGCCATTTGCTGGCCACTTCCAGGTGATGGTGCATTTCTTCATTCCTCACAAAGGGTGACACCTCCCCAGCATGCACCCAGGGGGCGGGGCCGATGCAGCAGAGGCTGGTTCTTCGCTGTTTCCAGACAGTCTTGTGGAGCTAAGACTGAATGCGTTTCAGCATAGATGGCCACCACAACATTGTACATTGGCTCCCAGCTGGCCTGGGCCAGGGCCAACGCAGAGGGGGCCGTTCCCTCACTGTTTCCAGGATGGCTTCGCGGGCCACATGAAACCACTTCGTGGGCTGCATCCGGCCCCCGGGCCTTGTGTTTGACATGTCTGGTCTACGTGGTCCACCATGGTGAGTTGGAGTGGCAGGGTAGCTAGCGTGGCGGGCATCCCCTCTGCTATGGACCCATCTAATTGACCAAAAGAGATCAGTTTCTTCAGCCTCCTCACCGGAATCCCCAAATTTCCCACCAATGTTGGGCTTATGAGGCAGCGGGTGCAGCCAGAGTCAATTAATGCCCTGATTTCCATGCTCTCAGGCATGCCTGGGGCTAACAATTCTACTGTCCGAGTGAGGGGCACAATGGGTCCACTTACCAGGGGTTAGTCTTCTGAATTATCGTCCGACAAGTTGGGCATCCCTCCTGGGTTAGTCAGAGTTCCCTTTCCACATTGGGCCGATGCAGGGAACTCGACGACTTCCGCGCCCTTCATGGCCGTCTCCTTCAGCTTCGCTGGGGACTTTCCGGGTTTTCCAGCTGGAGCTCGGTCAGGTTTTCGGGTAGGGGTGCGTGAGCGGCATTCTGTGGCGCGGTGTCCCTCTTTTCCGCATTTGAAACATCCTGAGGTTCTCTTAGTGGCTGTTGTTTGTTTTGCTGGCTCGCGGGTTGGCTCCGATGGCGATCTTCCCCATGATCTCCCCCCTCGGCATTGTCTCTTGGCCAGGTCGATCGCTACTTCTTCGACCAGGACGTACCAGTCTTGCAATCGGTGGGGGTCTCCTCGGGGGAGGCAGGCATTGTAGAGGTCATAGTTTAACCCGTCTTTGAAGTGGCTGAGCAGAATGTCTTCCAGCCAATTTAGTTTGCTGGCCAGAGCTCGAAACTCCTGGGTGTATTCTGCCACCGGTCGCCTGCCCTGTTTCACCGTCTTTATCCACTCCCATGCCTTCCGGTCAACTAAGGGGTCTTCGAAGCGATGCCTAAGGGTGGCCATGAATTGATTGAAGTTTAGCAGCTCTGGTGCGTCTGCATCATGGAGGTCTACAACCCAGTCTGCTACGATGCCATCCAGGACTGCTTGTACGATGCAAAACCTGGCTCGGTCACTTGGGATGTCATGGCCGTATTCTTCCATGTAATTTAGTACTTGGGTCAGGAAAAATCCCAGGCGCTGTGGCTCTCCACAATACTTTACTTCCAGCGGCGGGAATTTCTGGATGGATCGGTGCCTCTTCTTCCGCTTGTGTCGTCTCCCATCTGCGGTTGCTGCTCGACGAGGGGTGGCTGCTCTGGCGGCGACAGCTGCGGATTCGATGTTGCCTTTGGAAGGATCTGGGATCTCTGGTTCAGCCTCTCCTTCGTCTGTCCTTTCGGCAGAGCCAAGACAAATGGTGCTCCTGTACGGCTCAGCTTTCTCTTCCCTCATGGAGTCGAGTGTGATTTTCATCATGCCAATTGCTTGCTCCAACAGTCAGCTGGAATGCATTGGCCGGTCCTCCTCGTCTTCGCTAAGGTGGAGGGACCTCTCCATCTCAACTTTCCAACCTGGTTGATGACTGCCCCTTCTGAGCGTCACCTTCCTGGCCTTCTTCTCCCAGTCCTCCTTCTTCCCAACACCCATCAACTACCTGGGCTTGTGGCGGCATTCCGCGACCACTTCCTCTTCCGATGAGCTCGAGGATCCGAAGCTGGAGTATTTGCAGGGGTCTGCTCGATGGGAGGATTCCCCTCCCATTGCAGGCTCCTCTCTCTCCATTCCAATATCTGACATGATTTGCTAAGTCCCCCGGTAAGGGTCTTCCGGGCTGTTACTGCAGATCCTGTCTAATGTCAGGGCCCACTTCAATACTTCATCCTAAGAAAGCAGAACTTGTGGAAGCAGTTTCTTCCAAAAGGAACTTTTATTAAGAGAAGCTGATAGCAGGCATAATAGACAGGATCTGAGGATTTCCCGCTCAGATCAATAGGTTAAAAGGGTCCCCAGCAAACCCCACCCCAATAGTTCGTCCAGTCAGTTCGAACTGGCCAATCCTCAGGTGTTAAGTCCATTGTGGGAAAGTTGCTGATAGCACCAGTCGTTCCCAGGCTCATAGCGAAGTTGTTGTGGCTTCGCACCTTCCCTTCCGAAACGGAAGATAAGCCAGATGGCTGGAGGCTCATTTCTTTCTCCCCCATGGTGACATCAAGGGAGAAATAGTTCAAAGAGCAAGTATGCAGAGAAAGCGAAAGAGATACATTGTAGCAATAGAGAAAACAAAGAGACAGCCCACAGCGGTTTTTCCCCCCCACCCCTCCAGGAGTATGACAGAACCCAGAGCAATAAAAAAGATAGAATGAGAGTTCCCCCAATAATATATATGGGTTCTGACACTAACCAGGTATTACAGCAGTTTCTAAGATGTTATAGCACTTAGACCCAAGATAACTCACCAGCACTTCTCCCATTAGCAGAATTTGCTTGCAACAATTCTGTGTACTCATTGACATGTCACTATTCCAAGAAATGCATGGAGTCCACCCAAGGGTTTTACCTAGAACCACTCAGCAAGGAGCTGTTCCTACTGCACCAGACTTTCTCAGGAAACAGCAAGCAGCTCATACCTATTAAAAGAACAATTGCTCAAGGCAAAGGCAGTGTACAAGAAGGAAGTGATGTTCAGGAGGGGCCAGTGATTTCAGAGGGGGACAAAGTGTGGCTTTCTACTAAGTTCTTAACTTTGACCAGACCATCAAAGAAACTGTTTGTGGGTCCTTTCACCATTGTGGGACAGATGAACCCAGTACCCTTTCACTTGCAGCTACCAGTTTTGATGAAGGTCCACCACATGATGTCAGGATGTTCTTTGCTAGTTAAGGAAGGAAGCACCTCCAAGCACTCTGTGATCCCAGAATCACCACCCCCATCCGTGATTGTGGATGGAGGAGTATGAGGTAGAAGAAATCTTGGCATCAAGGAGGAGAGGAAAGGTGAATCAGTATTTGATACACTGAAAAGGTTACCCAGAGACATTTGTGGGGAAATGCGAGGCAGGTACATGCTGCAAGGCTGGTGCACTGGTTTCATCAGTGTTTCCCTGACAAGTCAAGGCTTCTCCAGTTCCCTAATTTTCTAGTCACTTCTAAGCAAGAAGAGAAGTTCATGAGTGGAGTGGGAGGTTACTCACAGGGGGAACAAGGGCAAGCTGGAATTCCCTGGCTGTCAACTTCGGACATTCAATTTCCAAGGGAAAGGGGGGCACCTTTTTCTATTCCCGTAGTTGTTTGGCAGGATGGGCCACCTGACTTGGAGTGGTCAGACTCTGATGAAAGATCAACAACTATGCCTCCACTGCCCAGCTCCCCTGAGAACTCTGATGGGGAGAGCAATGTTGAGGAAGGGAATGTTGTGATGGAATGTGCACCTGTGTAAGGACCCACCCCGCTTTGCATCTTAAGAAGACAGAACTCCTGGAATATTTCTTCCAACAGGCATCTTTATTAAGAGAAAGCTGGATGCAGGCATTCTAGACAGGACTTGGGCCCAAGCTCTCCCATTCAAGGTTTTAAGGGATCCCCCATTAGCCACACCCCATCAACCCCTTCTCCCAGCGACAATCCCAGGCATTACATTCTCACCCCCTTTTTCTCACTGCCGGGAGGAGACTTCAGAAAGGATTACATGAAAGCTAATGACCCCCATTGTTATTGTTAGTCCTTTTGGTGATATCCACATCCAGTCCCTTTGAAGTAGGCTGAAGGAAGTGAGGGCCATAAAGCCCCTTTGTTCACCCCCTTCCCTTCCTCGTATGACAGAATCCAGAGAAGGCAGAAATGCGGTTTTTCATAGTTGATAACTAGAGATGGAATATATTTGGATTCTGACAACCTGCAGGAATTGATCTCAATGTGTTGTCTTTGGGCTTGGGCCTGACAATATGTTAGTTTCTAGTTAGACATGAAAAGTATCAGACATCCAGGGTTTTGATAGAGCTGTGATTGGACAGTAATTTTAATACCTTTTTAACTGTATGCTTGCTTTAAAATGTTGTGGCTTTTTTTAGTTTCTAAAAACAATCTGTGCACAAAATAGATACAACCAAACCCAAAACAAACTATTGTGTTCCTTTTTATGTATATATATTAGTTTTTTATAATCACATGTGCTTAAAATATTGTCAGCAACATATTGTCTGGGTTTCAATGCCTAGTTTACTAATACATATTAAGTTTCTTTCTCTCTGCCTCGTTTTTCTAGCCAATGATAAAAAGTATCCCATGTTCTAAAATAAACTGAGTCTTCTTTCTCTTTCATTTTCAATGTCAATCTATCAATTTCTGCACATTCTAAGATTTTTTTTAATTAACACTTCCTCCGCTGGTAAATCTTCATTTTTCCAATATTGAGCGAATACAATTCTTGCTGCAGTTAATATATGTAAAATTAAATATATACACTCTTTCTCATAATTACCTACAATTATGCCTAACAAAAATAGTTCTGGCTGAAACTCTATATGTTTTTTCATCATTTTCTCTAACCATGTATGTATTCTTAACCAAAATCTTTTAGCTTTAGAGCATGTCCACCAAAGATGGTAATAAGTGCCTGTTTTTTGTTTACATTTCTAACAATTGCTTGATATATTTTTAAACATTTTTGCTAACCTCACAGGTGTTAAATGCCATATATAAAACATTTTATATACATTTTCTTTGTATGCTACTGCTTTTGTTATTTTAGAATTTCTTTCCCAAAGGCTTTGCCATTTTTCTAGTTCTATTATATCCAAAGTTCTTTGCCCATGTTATCATTGTTTCTTTAACTTGTTCCTCTTCCATCTTTAAACTTAGTATATTTATAAAGTTTCTTAATCAATTTTTCATCTGATGTCAGTAATATCTTATCAAATTCTGTCTGTTCTTTATAGAATCCAGATATTTTAACATCTTTTTCATATCTCATTTGGATTTGTAGATATGGCCACCATGATAAGTCAATACCCTGTTCTTCTAGTTCTTGTCTATGTTTTAATTTTATTTCTTTATTCAAAATGTCTTTATAAGTCACAATTTTGTCATAGTTTATTAAGTTTGGGTGAACAAATGCTTCCATTGTTGAAAACCATCCAGGTATTTTCACATATATTTTCTCTTTTATTTTTTCCCATTCCAGCAAAAGTGCATTTCTTATGTAGTGGTACTGAAAGTATCTGTGAATTTTATTTTTCCCCTATCATAGAAAGGCATGCCATCCAAGTTGTAGGTCATGTCCCTCTAGGTATAGTAATCTTCTATCTCTAAGAGTTATCCACTCTTTTAGCCATGTTAGAACAGCTGCTTGGTAATATAGATTCCAGTCTGGCAGTCCAAATCCTCCATTTTCCTTTCGCTTCTTGAAACATTTTCAATTTTATTCTAGCTTTTTTTCCTTGCCAAATAAATTTCAGTATTGATTTGTTTAGTTCATCAAAGAAGTTTTTTCCCACTTTTATAGGTATTGTTTAAAACAAAAAGAGTAGTTTTGGTAAAATATTCATCTTCACTGTTCCTATTCTCCTCAGCATTTAAATGTAGGTTTTTCCATTTTTCCAAGTCTAATTTTGTTTTAGTAATTTTATGTAATTATCTTCTTTTATTGTTGCACATCTTGCTGTTAGGTAGATTCCCAAGTACTTAACTTTTTTGACTATTTGAAGACCTGTTTTTTATGATAATTGATTTTTTTTTTGTTTTTCTGTAAGGTTTTTAGTTAACACTTTAGTCTTTTCTCTATTTTCAGACCTGCCACTTCTCCGAATTCTTCTTTTTCATAAGCTTAAAGCTTGTCTCAAGAGGCTCTTCTAGTATAAAAACTAAATCGCCTGCAAATGCTTGTAATTTGTATTTTTCATTTTTTTATTTCCAGTCCTTTAATTTCCATATCTTGTCTAATGTTTCTATTTAATACCTCCAATGCTAGTATAAATAGCAATGGAGATAGTGGACATCCTTGTCTTGTGTCTTTTTTAATATTGAAGTTTTCTGTAAAATCTCCATTTACAATTACTTTTGCTGTTTGCCTGTAATAAATTGTTTTGATTATATTTATAAAGTTTTTTCCAAAGTCCATTTCATCTAGTTGTTGAAACATAAATTGCCAATTTACGTTATCAAAAGCCTTCTGTGCGTCTAGAAATATTAACGCCATCTGTTTTCCTGGATGAAGTTCATAGTATTCCAAAATGTGTAAAAACATTCTTAGGTTGTTTTTTATTTGCCTTTTAGGTAGGAATCTATTTTGATCTGTGTGTATAAATTCAGTCAAAATTTATGTAGTCTTTCTGTTATTATTGAGGCAAACATTTTGTAGTCCACGTTTACGAAAGATATTGGTCTATAATTCTTTATTTGCGTCAGGTCTGAGTGTTGTTTAGGTATTAAAGTGATATTAGCTTCTGTCCATGTATTTGGTATTTTAGCCTCTAAAACAGCGGTTCTCAACTTTCACAGGGGTTGCCAAAGACCATCGGAAAACACATATTTCAGATGGTGTTAAGAACCGAGACAGAGACAGAGAGAGAGAGAGAGAGAGAGAGAGAGAGAGAGAGAGAGAGAGAGACTTTTGCCCGGTGCCGGCAACAGAGTCTCGCCTTCTACACATGTGCACCTTTTTCCTCCCTTCCCTGAAAAAGCTGTTTTGCGCCTGCGTCCTCGGGAGAACCTCTGGCCTGGAGACCGTGTGAGTGATGGGGGTTGGGAGAGAAGGGGGAAGGGCTCAGTGTTCGGAATTACAGCAATTTCTATCCTTTACTGAAAACAAAGTCCTCCGGGTTTCATGGCGGTTTCTCCCAAACGTGTAGAGGAAATTTGCAGATCGGGCAAAAAGTAATAATGCTTTATTTTAAAATTTGGAAATTGGAGAACTGGAGAGCATAGGCAACTCTCTCTTTATCCTGATACACTTTCTGCCTTGGCTGGAGGGTGTCTTTTTTTTCTTTGAAGACCTTAATGTAGTTCCAGTTCCCAGGTTTGAAGTTGTTGCAAGCCTAATCTGGATCCTGTAGCAAGCAAATTTAGTGCCTGCTTTGGCTCTGGGATGACCTATTACCCATTTTGAAAAGAAGATTCACAAAAGAAGATGGATAAGAAATTTTCCCTCCTTCTTCCTGGTAGTAGTTTAGGCACCCATGGCCAATGATTTTATCAGAAAGAGGCAACAAAGAGAATAGGGCAGCAAGTGACAATTATACTTGGATTGCCAAGAGTAGCTGGTCAAACATGAAGGACAAAGAACCTGAATCTGCTTTTTTCCCTTAAAGCTACAGTAATATAAAAATAGCAAAATTAACAAACAGGAATATCAAATTTTGATAACAAGAATATTCTTGTGGATATCTTAAGCATGATCATCTTCAGCAGATGTATCCAGTATGAGGTGTGTAATGATAATGTGAATGACTCTTGCTAAGATTTCATCTGCATGCTTCAGTTTTAAAATTCTAACAGATACTGCATGAGATTTACCCATGTTTTCTTTCCTTAAAGTTGGGATAGGAGGAAAGGCAATTTAGCATGGTATGAAAAATAACTTTTTTCTCATATCTACCTGCTTTATGTTTCATGGGAGAGGGGATATATGCATAAGAAGCTATGAAAAGGTATGGATAACGAAAATAGAAATAAGAAAAATGTCCAGGTAAACTTTGTGGATATCTCACTTTTTCTCTCAAGGCAACAGAGTTGGGGTGGGGTCTCCCCTAATTTTATTCCCACATTAACAGCCCTGTGAGAGAAATAGAACCCAGAGGAGGGAGGCAAATCCTGTCATGATTTGTGTCTGGGAGTGAGGTAACTGAAATGGTTTTTGAGTAATTACTCACTTGCAGGGGATAGCAATAATTGAATCTGACAAACATGGAATGGATGAATAAGCAATGGCA
>NW_015388541.1:93532-98616 GCF_001527695.2 Protobothrops mucrosquamatus | reverse complement strand
CAGTGAGGCTCCTCCAGTGGACCATGCCTTGTTGGGTGTCACCACAACATGAGGAACTGTATTAAAGGGTCACGGCATTAGGAAGGTTGAGAACCACTGCTCTAAAAGTACTTCATTACATAGTTCTTTCATTATAGGACTTAAAGTATCTTGTAAAGATTTATAAAACTCTGCGGGTAGTCTGGGCCTGGAGTCTTATCATTGTTTTGTCTTTTAATAGCCTCTGTCAATTGTGTCATTTTGAAACTGTAAATCTCCTTTTGAGTCTTGTACTTTATCTCTCTTTTTTCAGTTTGTATGCTAGCTACCTCCCCGGTTTATTAACATTTTCAAAAAAATTCTGTTTGGCTCTTTTAATTTGTTGCACCATTTTTTCGGCCTCTGCTGAATTTATTTTATGTTTTATTAGTTCCATTTGTTTTTTAAGTGTTTTCTTTTGTGGGTCTATTTGTAGTTCTGATTCTAATTTCTTAAGTTCTTCCTGTAGTTTTAACTGTTGTTTTTTCTTTATTCTTTTTCACCATGTAGGTTATAGCCAACCCTCTGAAGTATGCTTTAGCCGTATCCCACACATTTTGAAGGGATGTTTATTTATTTATTTATTTATTTATTTATTTATTTATTTATTTATTTATTTATTCTTTAAAACAATTCCATTTCCTTTGTTGCTATTTGTATAAATATTTTCTCCTTTAGTAAAGATTTATTCATAGACCATCTTAATTTTTTCTCAGTTCCTCTCCAAGTCATCTTTATTGGCTTGTGATCTGCCCATATATTAGGTTCTATCTCGAGCTCTTGTACAATCATACTTAGTTCAGGAGATATCCATATCATATCAATTCTGGACCATGATTTGTGTCTATTTGAATAAAAGGTATATTGTAGTTTTTTTGGATTCTTTTCTCTCCATATATCCTGAATACAAATTTCTTCTACCATTTTAAAAAAAGTTTTAGGGAGTATATTTTTCCCTTTTCCCCCTATTTTACTACTTTTATAGTCCAGTGTTCCATCTGCTATTGCATTAAAATCTCCCATTAAACAAATATTTTGGGATTCCAATTCCACTATTTTTTAATGCAATTTTTGATAGAACTCTTCTTGTTCTATTATTAGGTGCATATATTGCTACTATCAATATCTGTTTTTGGTTTATCATTATTTCCACCATCAATATTCTTCCCTCTTCGTCTGCATAATTTTTTTGGGATTATTTCTTTAATATATAGAGCTATTCCTCTTTTCTTTTGTTGAGTTAATGCGCAATGAAGTTTCCCAATTTTCCGTTGCTCCAACAGTTTGTAGTGTTGTTTCTTAATATGTGTTTCTTGGAGACAAATTATATCCATTTTTAATCTTGGTAGACGTGTAAAAAAAAATTCCTTTTTATAGGGGAGTTCAATCCATTTACATTCATTGTAAGAATCCCATTTTCCTTCTCCATCTCCTTCAATTATATATAGGTCTTAACCTTCTAGTTGTTCTTATCTGTCTCTGTTCTCTTGCTCTTACCACTTCTTCTGTCTTTGTATTTTCAGTTTCTTCTTCTTCCCTTGGCTTGGCTGCTCCTTCTATTGTCATTTCTTCCTGTCTCTTTGTTTCTCTCTCTGGATGGGGTTCCGAACTTTTCCCTTCCATGAAAGCTCTGTGGTTGTCATAGAACTCCATTGCCTTATGTGGTGTATCCAATCTGTATCTTTTCCCATCCCAATTAATTAGAATCCCTTCTGGAATCAGCCATCTGAAATTAACTCCTTTTTCAGTTAATTTTCTAGTCAGGAATTGATATTCTCTTCGTACCTCTCTTATTCTCCTCGAAACCTGTTTCAGGACTACAATCTCTTTTTCTTTGTACCGCAAAGGATCATCTCTCACTCTTCTCAAAATCTCATCCCTTATGGATCTTTTGACAAATCTAACATGTACCTCACTGGGGACTTTATTTCTTCTTGCATAGCTTGAATTGACTCGAAATATTTGATCTCTCCTTCCATTTCCTGTTTCCAGTGCTTCAGCCAATAGCTCCGTTATCAGATCCGCGAGTTCCTCTTCTTTGTCCTCTATTATGTTTTGAAATCTTAGGAAATAAGATGCCTTTTCCATTTCCATAACTGCAATTGAGTCTTCCATTTCTCTATTAATCTGCATCAGCTTTTGGTTCTCGTCTTTCAATTCTGCCAATTTTTGATCAGTCTCTAGTGTCTTATCTTCTACTTTTTGAATTCTTTGTTCATTTTTTGTGACCATGTTTAAAGTTTTCTAGTTGAGCGTCTATGTTGTTAATTTTTTGGTTCATTTTATCAAGGTTGTCTTTTGTCTCATGGTTTTTCCTTGTATCATCCTTGTGAGAGGAAATTGCTTCTTGAATCGCTTGTAATGTCGCTTGCATCTCCTTCTGGAAATTGCTAGGTTTTTCTTGTTGGAGCATTGTTTCAATTGATCTCTGATACACCGGGCTTGCTGAGGCGGAGAATGGGGCTGAAGGTGCTTTCTTACCGGTTTTACTTAGATTCGGAACACTCATTTTATTTCTACCCAAACTCCTGTTTCAAACTCTTAAGGCTTTCCCCTCACACCCGCCTTCAAACAAGCCATTAACACTATATTCAACACAATATATCTTTCAAGATTATCTTAAAAAATTCTTATAGTCCTTATCTATAGTCTCTAGGTCCGTAAGTTCTCTCAGGAAAAAGGTAAACAAACTATTGTGTTCCTGAAGTACCACCAAGCCATTTTGGGTCAAATACAGCTCGGGAAAACCCAAACCTGGAATGTTTGGTTATTCTGGGATTCAGACAAAATTAATCCCAGACAGGACAAGTAAGATAAGGCTGGCATATGTTTCCCCCCTCTCCAGCTCAACTGCTCTTTCCTTCTCTAGTTCTCAGAGTAGCACATTCCACCAGCCTTCCCATTTTCCCAGTACCTTCCCAAACCTCTCTTGCTAATGTCTCACTATAGTACATTCCATGGCCCACCAACTTTCCCAGGTGAGTCTATTCTCTCCCTCCCTTCAGACATTGCCATCAATGTGCCAGCATAGTATATCCCACCAATTTGCCTCTGTCACAACCATTGCAGAGTATGCCCTTCCACCACTTAACTGACAGTGTCCTTTCCTTTTTCACCATTCCTCACACAAACACTTTAAACTGTATAGACCTATCTTGTTCTGTAAATGGACCAAAATATATGAAATGCGCACAAGGATCACCCAAGCCCAGCTACTTTTATATAGAATGATTCATAAATGGGACACTTTGTATATTACAGTCTATAAAATAAAATATAAAAAAATATTTAAAAAATTAAAATATTACAGAAAATAAAAATATACAAAATGTATATTTGTATATTATAGTGCACATCCATCCATTATACATATGCTGCAAAAAGCAGGCTAGTTAGAAGATTTTAATTGTGTCAATTCTGCAAAGTCATCTAATATTGCTATACCTGGGCAGGTGAGAATAATGCTAACACTGTGGAGTAGCTCATCATCTAATTTCTTGGATAGATTTTTATTTAGTGGTGTGTAGATTACAGGTAGTCCTCCACTTACAACCACAACTAGGCCTGAAATCTCGGTTGTTGAACAAAGTGGTCATTAAGTAAGATACCACGACTGGTTCACTCAGTGACCGCAATCCTGGCTTTTCCAGCTGTCATTAAACAACCGCGTGGGTCATTAAGCAGACTGCTGGGGTGAGGACAAAAGTGAAGCCTGTGATCAGGAGATATCTCAGTCAGCAATAGGAAGCCTGTTATAACTGTCACAGTGGTCCAGACCATACATAGCTTGTGCAGTAAGCATCTTAAGTTGCCTTACTGCCACACCAACGCAGTTGCATTGAATGGGTGTGAAGAGAATTCTCAGGTATTTGAAGGGAACTGTGAATTTGGGTCTTCAAATACAGGTCTCTGAAGAGTTAAAGTTAAAATGTTATGTTGACAGTGATTGTGCCAATGATGTGCAAACCAGAAAGTCCAATTCTGGGTTTGTGGTATTATTTGGAGGGACTTTAATTGGGTGGAAGTCCAGAAAACAAACAACTGTAGCTATTTCTACTGCGGAGGCAGAATTTATTGCTGTCGGTAACCTGGTATGTACAGCTGTTAAAGGATTTAAACATAGAAGTTATTGCTTCATTGTTCTTCAGATGACAATCTGGCAGATGTAATGAGCAAGCCATTGGGTGGAGTACACCATGAGAAAAGTATTAAGTTATTTGGTTTTATGTCTATTCCAGTCATAAAGGGAGGAGTGTCACTGTGTAAGAAATATTATGAACTGGAATAGCCATAGCAACAAACCAGCCAATGAGAAGTGTTTTTCATTAAGACACAGTATTGGCTGTGTGAGGCATGTGATCCAGCCTAGGTCTGGGCGTGTCTTAGTCTTCTCTGTTGTTTTTTCTGATCTCCAAGTTAAGAGTTGTTGATGTTCCCCAGAGCTGAATGAAACTGTATGTATCATGTTTATATATATTTTATGGATAAAGTTTTTCTAAACTATGCCTCCTGCTCATTTTGAATGTGTGCTTATTTTTTGGACTTATTTTTGCGCTGGAAAGCTGTAAACTCTAACACTAACTGTATACAGGGAGAATGAAATTGATTACAGTAAGTAAAATACAGTATTATTAATCACCTATTCTCATGGCCTCAAGCCTTTTTTAAAATTAAATGTACAACTAAGCACATCTGCAGTGTCAGGATGAAACATGAAGTTCTGAAAGCATCTGTGTTATATAAAATACAAGTAATGCAAAAAAAAAAGGATTTATTAAAAAGGAGTGAATGAACAAAACAAAAGGATGCTCCAGATCATGGCCAAGTACAGTTGCAAGAAAAAGTATGTGAACCCCTTGGGATAACGCAGAGTTTTGCATGAATTGGTCATAAAATGTGCTCTGAACGTCATCTAAGTCACAATAGAAAAACACAGTCTGCTGAAAATAATAATGCACAAACATTACATGTTGCCATGGTTTAATTGAACATAACATGTAAACATTCACAGAGCAGGGAGGAAAAAGTATGTGAGCCCCTAGCCTAATGACGTCTCCAAGAGCTAA
>NW_015388541.1:83604-92700 GCF_001527695.2 Protobothrops mucrosquamatus | reverse complement strand
CCTCCCTGCGCTGTGAATGTTTACATGTTATGTTCAATTAAACCATGACAACATGTAATGTTTGTGTATTATTATTTTCAGCAGACTGTGTTTTTCTATTGTTGTGACTTAGATGACGTTCAGAGCACATTTTATGACCAATTCATGCAAAATTCCGCGTTATCCCAAGGGGTTCACATACTTTTTCTTGCAACTGTAGATCTATTTCTTCCCAATCCCCTTCAAAATAATTTTACAGACACTACTGCTACCCTGTTCAGAATGCTCACCTAAGGTTTCCAAGAGAAAGACAAGAGCCAGTTCATCAGCAGAGCCCCTGATTTCCATCTGAAGCTTTAAAGAACTACCACCAAAGTAAACCTGGGATGCCCAATGTGCCCACAGATACTTCTCTAGATGCTTGGCAGGTTTCCTGTCCCTCCTAATGATTCACATTTTAAAAAACAATACATCCAAAAGCCTTCAGTATATACATAAGTCATTGGCTCTTTTTTTAACAAATGTTTTTCCAGTATGACTTCTGCTATGGAAAACCTACATACTAGGTCTAGTCATGCAGCCCTACATTTACAAAGCTTTACAGAGCCGTTACCACTTTAGTCAACTGAATGGCTTCTTGGACTCAAAATCTGAATTTTGAAGCAATTTTAGCAATACCTGAATTTAGTACAATGAAGTCTTTTGGAAATTTACCCAGAAAGCATACCACCTTTTATATGTATTCTTTTCAGATTGTGTAAATATTCTCGTACATTGTTTAACGCTTTTAACTAATTCAGTAGCATGCGATTCCATTCTTTCTTTCTTAAAAAAAAACCCTATTGGATTAACAAAGTAGAAATGAGAGTGCAGAAACCACCAATTTAAATGGGTGAAGTTAAAAAGTGAGAGTGCTTGTATGTTCTCATCAACCCAGATTAGGCGATTGCAGCCAGATAATCCTTAACCTCAGTTGGAGTGAGTCTTCTAAATCCTGCCTCATTACAGATACCAACTTCTATGTTATCTTCAGTCATTTGTCCTTCAAAACTTTCCTAGTAATGAAAAGATACATAATTTTGTTAAATAAAATGTCAACTTGAAAGTTTTATCAAATTTAAAATGAATATTTTTCACCTTTAATGTCAAGATAGCAGTATGAATAGCATCTTCAAGCTCTAAATCTTCACTGTATCTGCAAAAGAACAGACATTTTCTAGGAAATTTAAAATATTCCTCCACCTTGGGGGGGGGGCGGGGCGGGCAATAAGCACATTTGGAATTTTGAACCTGTACCAGGGAAAAATGACTGCTATTGGGATGGAAGAGCTTGCTAATTCATATGTCACAAAATGGCTTGTCTCCAGAATATTACAAAATACCCATTTACCAGAAAACAATCTGATACAGTTGCTACATTTTTCTATGACCCCTCACTAGACTCAGTTTTTCTGGACAGTTTCCAAAGAACTAGCCTGTTATCATCATTATTTTCTAAAACTCTCTGTGGGGTCTAAAGACATTCTTGTAAAGTAGGAGATACTTTAAGCCAGGGGTGTCAAACTGCCGGCCCGCGCAGGCCAGACGCGTCATCCAGAAGCCGCGCCCACCCCATTGCTGGCAATGGCAAAACCGTCCCGATACGTTGCACGACGTCATGTGACGTCACGAGTTTGACATGTCTGCTTTAAGCCTTACAGGTTTTTCTCTAGGAATGGGGGGATCAAAATTGTGCTGAAACACTATTTTGCTACTAAACACCCCTTCCACCCCCTCTTAAAATAGACTCAAAAAAGCAAACCAAAAATTTGCTTTGCCCATTCTGGTGGTGTCTTACTGTCTCCAGCAATGACCACACTGGCCTCTAGAAAGCAAACTTTTAAAAGTTTACTGAATATTGGTTTAATGCATTATTATGTAGGTACATTATGCATTATAAACCACTTCAAGATACTTCAGCATAGGAAGTATTGTAAATATATTAGCAAAATAAAACAATAAGAGTGACCCCCCTTTGGCCCCCCGGCCAAAGTTTTCCCAACATTCCTTCCAGTATGGTGGCTTCCCATCTTAAATAAAAATGTTTATAAAGGAGAGTGGAAGAGATGCTTACTCCCATTTTAGGGAACATCCAAACCTTTACAAACTACATAGATGAATTTGATGAGCTTCTTGAAAAATTGTTTTGCATATTTTTTTAGCACTACTAACATTTAACTATAAACCTTCCCAAGAATTCAGAAAAGGGCAAGCCAGAATTGGAAAATTCAAATACGAATTAATGATTATAAGTTCTATGATAATTTACTAGAAATTAGAGAATTTTATGAGTATTAATATATCATTTACCTTTTCTCAAGGAATGTTTTTCCATTTACATAGTTTTTTCCCATTGCAGTTGCTTTCCATGCAAAGTATGCCCCCTGGAAAGTGAAAAGTATAGGGAATTAGAAATATGTATTCTTAAATGAACCAATTACAAATAAAATAGTCTATATAGTAGAGGTTATTTTATTTCGGTGAGAATAGAACAAAAAATTAAAAATTAAAGACTATGATTGCAATCATGTTTGATTGATCCGGTATACCAGAATGTTTTTCCTTCCACTTGCTGAGTTTTCAAACTGTTTTTATGTGAGTTGAACCAGTATTTCTGGTTATGAGTTAAACAAGTGTGGTCCTAGGTCCCCTAAGATAGGGCTTTTCAACCGGTGGTACGCGTACCACCTGTGGTACTTTGCCACATGGCAGGTGGTACGCGACTGCCAGCCAAGTGTAGCAGGGGAGGGGAATGAGCTGAAGCGACCGAAGCCTGAGGGAGAGGCAGCTGCAGAACTGTCTGGGTTCAGCAGAAGCCCCAGGAGCTGTCAGGGCTCCAGCTAATTGGTGCTTCCGGAAGCAGCACGGAGCTGGAGGTGAACTGAAGAAAAAGGGGGGGGGAGAGAGGCTATAAAAGGAGGTGGTTTGGGCGGGAAAGGGAAAAAAAGACAACAGGGAAAGAGAAGGAGAGGTCAGCCGGCAGGGAGGAAACAGGGACAGAGAAGAAGAAGCAGCAGCTGTTGCTGGAAGAAAAGGTCCCCTTGTTCATTTTCTCCAGCCAGGAGAATGCAATCAGCACTGATGAAATGAAAAGCCGGCATGTCGGAAAGGAGGTGGGTTTATTTAGTTCTGGATCAGCTGGCAGCTTGATTGGGTTACCATAAGGATTTTTGTACAGTTTTTACAACGTTTTGTAATTCAGAGGCTCCTTTGTGTGCTTTGGTTATTGGAATATTTTAGTCTGTATTTTAGGCTAGCAATGAGTCCAAAGTGTTGACTTCCGTAGGTTTAATCCCTTTAAACAAATGTAATTAGTTTTACCCCCTTATCTTGAGTCTGTCTATGGCTTTTAGAAAGTTTTCTTTGAAGGTAAACAGGCTTAATTTTAAAGCTAAAGCTTTTCGCAATTGCCAGAGCCTTTCAGTCTCGGATTGCAACATTGTGACATGTGACATACCTGAGGCAGCTTAAAGAAAAAAACCCGGGAGTTTATGTGTTTCTTTATTTTGTGAGCCTTTCTTGCTTTGCACTTGATTCCTGTGTCTTTAAGGGTACAGGGAAGGGATTGGGGGGGGTTCATTCTTACTACACTGTGGAAGGAGAGCTAAGAAGGGCTGACCAGCTAGCTCAGGGGTCTACAAACTTAGCAACTTTAAGACCAGTAGACTTCAACTCCCAGAATTCCTCATCCAGCCATGATGGCTGAGGAATTCTGGGAGTTGAAGTCCACAAGTCTTAAAAGTACCAAGTTTGAAGACCCCTGAGCTAGCTGGTAGTGGTGCATATTAATAAACATGGATAAATTCATCATACATTTGTCAGTGCAAAGGGAAAGTGATTCAGCAAAGGAACAGCCACCAAAGAAATTAAAACTGGTACTTTTTTCCTTTTTTTCTACAGTTTGTAATATTTTATTAAATTATAGAATAAAATACAAAAATACAAAAGCAAATAGTAGGACACAGTGGGGAGGAAAAAGGGGGGGAAAGTGAGGGGGAGAAGGGAAAAAGAACAGACTTTCTCTGTTGCAGTAGAAGGAAGCATTAACATTGAACCTCAACTTTTTACTTTTCCATAATATTATAAACTAGCCATTTCTATAACAACAAATGAATCTAATCAGTAAAACCCAAAATCCCCCCCCCTTTTTTTAGTCATCAAGTTTTTGACACCTTGCTAAGCACTGGTGGTACTCAAATATTGTCATGTCCTAAAAGTGGTACAGTCTGTGGAAAAGTTGAAAAGCCCTGCCCTAAGACCCCCTTAGGTGTCCACAAAATCAAAATTAATCAAAATTCCCCATAGAAGGCTGCAAAGCCATGTTTTCACTCCTTTCTGGAAGGCCAGGAGGGTGGAGGGCCGCCTCACCTCCAAGAGGAGAATATTCCACAGTGTGGGGGAATGGCAGAGAAGATTGTCTTCATGGACCCTGCCCCATCAGAATTCTTTAACTGATGGGGTCTGCAACATACCTTCCCTCCCTGACTGTGGGATGAAATATATGAAAAAAGCTTGTTCAGACATTAGCTGATTTACTGAGCTGGAAAGAGGAACAGATGGTGGGAGAGCTAGACAAGGTCTGTTGCCTAAACTCAATTTTTTGCTGCAATGAGACAACCACCAAGTAATGTTTTGGTACATTTTCGGAGGAAAAGAACAAGGGATCAAGTTCTGCAATGTCATTTTGAGGCAAGATTGAAGTTTGATGTTGATGTCATTGTTTTAAAGAAGATTCCTATTAGGATCCTGTGCAAGAGGGAATATTACTTCTTCCTAACAGATATTTTGAAGCAGAAAAGGATTCCACTTTGCTGGGACAAGCTGGAGAGAGTAATTTTTACTTTTCAACAAAGATATAGACCAGGCATGTCAAACTGCCGGCCCACGGGCCAGATGCGTCATGCCGAAACCGCACCCACCCCATTGCCGGCAATGGGGAAAAAGTCACGATACGTCACGCGACGTCACGAGTTTGACATGCCTGATATAGACTGTCCAAAAGGCTAAAGACTTTCCAGAAAAAACAAGGAAGAACTGGATCAAACCTTTATGGAGACTGCTGACAAAGATTCACAAGGACTGCAATTGACTAACGATACTGAGAAATAGGACTTTACTTTGGGAGCTAAAGCTAAGGACTTTGATAAACTTTTCTCCTGAATATGGGTTACAAATTTTTAATATGGAATATAAATGGAGCAAATGCTCCTCAAGAAAGAAAAGACTTTTCACCATTTGAGAAAATTGAAACAAGATATAATTTGTTTACAAGAAACACACATAAGAAAAAAGATGGGAAGTATTTGACCTGTAAGTCTCTGGGCAAAGAATTTATATCAGTGGGATTAAAAAAGACTAATAAAGAAGTTTTGCACAACAATCCACAATTAAAACCAAAATTATAATGGACCAATGAACATGGTAGATATGTTGCAGTTGAGGTTGAAATGCGAGGGATTAAATCTATAACTGTTGGTGTCTATGTTCCAAATACGGATAAAGCAAAGTTCTTTAATCATCTTAGGGACCAACTGACTATTTTTAATATGAGAACTGTTGCATGATGGGGGACTGGAGTAGTTGCTTCACAATTTGATAGAACTTCAGATAAGGAAATAAACCAAGGCAAATTATCGAAGTCTTTATGTATGGACAATCTCCCCTTGGTGGATACTTGGAGACAGAGGCAGGATACTTCTAGGGAATATACCTATTTTTCAGAAAAACATAAAACCTTTTCAAGAATTGATATATGGATTTCTAACAATCTTGCAAACAAGATCTCTAAGACGGAGGTTTCACTAAGATTTCTTCTGACCACAACCCTATCACTTTGATACTTAAGCAAAATTCTATACCGTTTACATGGAGACTAAATGAAGCGTTATTACAAAAAGACTTGGCGGTGGATGACTGAAGGAAGAAACTGAATTCTTTGACAACTTAGATAATGGGAGGGAGTTAAAGACCATTTGGGATGCCAGTAAAGATTTTATGAGGTTTTTTTATCCAACATGATTGAGTTAAAAAAGAAGTCTTTCTCATTTTTTCAGGCTACTTTGTTTCAAACACAAACACCTCTCTTCTCTCTTCCCCCCCCCCAACCTTCAGTTGTTTCATAGTAAAGCTTTTATAGGCAACTCTGTCGTGCTGCCGCTGTGGAGAGGGCTTAAAGAGGAAGAACAAAAGTAACACAAGTGCTGGCAACTGTCTGAGCAGCGTATTCTTCCACAACACTGACAGATGCAACTATTATATATCAGAATAAACTTCTACAACAATCTATGTCAGGGGTGTCAAACTGCCGGCCCACGGGCCGGACGCGTCACGTGGAAGCCGCACCCACCCCATTGCCGGCAATGGCAAAACCGGCCCGATACGTTGCGCGACGTCATGTGACGTCGCGAGTTTGACATGCCTGATCTATGTTAACTGTAAGGGGAATAGAGGAAATAGAGACAAAATTGAAGTATGTGAAACAGAAGAATTTTGAGTTTGCAAATAAACCTGGGATATGGTTGGCATATAAACTGATAAAAGGAAAATGTCAAGTCTGAAAAAAAATCTTGTTTCATGCAAAACACTAGTATTCTCCAATTACCAGCCCAATGAAATAATGGGCTAACTCACCAACATTCTTTTTTTTTAACAAAAATTTTTTATTAGTTTTATTTTACATGGTGGCAAGGCCATCAATTAATCAAAACAAAATCATATTTGTACAATTCAAATTATTTCAATATAATTAACTCAGTTATACATATAAATAATCTATTATTATTTTAATATATCCTACTTCCCCTTAAGTCAATACTAGTAACTCTATTTCTATACTCCCTCCCACCCCCATCCCCACCTAACCCCCCCGGACTTCCCAGAACTGATTACAGGATTAAACATTCATCTTCCCAAGTCTATATAAAACTACCCATTATAAACTAATCTAATGTAAACATACTTTAACTCATAAAAAGATAATCAAATATAAGCTAATATAATCTATCTAAGTATAACCAATCCATCCTCTCCAATCTCTTCATCATACAAGAAACTGTGCCATGTCTTCAATTTATCAATTATATGTAATATATTCCGTCACCCCTACAATTATATATAATATACCATCACCCCTTCAATTAATATCATAGTCAAATATTAATGATCTTTTAAAATAATAAACATTACAAAATACTCTTAAAAAATAAGCAATATCCCCCAACTGCTTCCCTTGAAGTGCAATACCATAACTTTCCATTTCTATAAGTATTAAAATTGCATCCCAAAGTCACAGCTAAGTCCGTCACTACTTTTTCTCTGTATCCTTGTAGATTTTCTTTAGTTGTTTCCAATCCAGTTTCCGCTTTTACAGCTTTCTTCCACTTCTCCCTCCTTCCAGAAAGAGCAATAATATCCCCCAACTGCTTCCCTTGAGGTGCAATACCATAATTTTCCATTTCTGTAAGTATTAAAATTGCATCCCAAAGTCACAGCTGAGTCCATCACTGCCTCTTCTCTATATCCTTATAGACTGTTGAAGATCTTTAAACAAAGCGGAAGTTCCATTAAACAAAACCAGTTTTCAAGCTTCTTTAATCCAAGCCTCGGAGAAAAAAAAAGAGGGGGAAAAATCCAAAATCCAAATCCAAAATTCTCTCCGTTAAAGGAAGAAAAAAAATTTATCACCAAAACTTTCCATAAACCCAAAGAAAAAATATATCAAAGTTATAACCTTAAGCGAAGGGGTAACAATTTCCCTCTTCATTCAACACTGCAAGAAAGTGAAAGTTAAAAAGGAAAGTCACTCTCATCTATAAAAAAAACGGCAAACCGCAGCCATTTTTTCCCCTCAATTCAACTTAACTTTAAAGAAGATGTTAATAAATTGAGTTAAAGTCTTAAGTTACTCAAGTCCAGTTTCCCCTGGTCAGTTCCGTCTGGTTATTATTTACTCACAGTTTTCTATAATTCTCAGCAGTGGAGGCAGCGACTGGCTTTGTTCCCAAAAAAAAAGGAACAAAGGCACTTGGGAGGCGGAGATTTCCCGGACTCCGGAGGAGTACCCAATTTCGCTCTCCCGAAATAAAGGGAGAGCTTTTGGGACTCTACTCCTATCCAGGAATACTCACCTCGACCCCTTCTCCCGGGGCACAAGGTTCCAAGCCGCTGAACAGCTGCTGACCGCTGTTCATGCTGGCTCTGACGCCTTCCCAAGAGGACGGCTCCGAAAAGAGCCGCCATCGGCGCGCCGTCACACCGGAAGTCCCCCAACTCACCAACATTCTGACAGATGAAAGAGGTTTTCTCTCTGATTATTCTAACTATTAAGGTTGTGATGTAATGGGAGGAGGGAGGGAGGACCATATATATTTGCTTATAAGCCCATCTGCAGATAAGCTGACCCTCAAAATTTTCATAGGTTTTAATTTTCACAATTGGTTTATCTGCCAGTGGCACATTTTTCATGTTACTTTTGTTAAAAATTTGAGGGTCAGCTTATCCACGGATGGGTTTATCAATGAGTATATAGAGCAGGGGTCTTCAAACTTGGCCCTTTTATGACTTGTGGACTTTAACTCCCAGAATTCCTCAACCAGCGTGCCTGGCTGAGGAATTCTGGGAGTTGAAGTCCACAAGTCATAAAAGGGCCAAGTTTGAAGACCCGTGATATAGAGGATACACAGATACTTTAAAAAAGTATTACTGCATAAACTCATAGATAAGCCCATCAGCAGATAAACTGAACCCAATTTTGGGGGTGCATTTTGGCACCTAAAACTTTTGGTTTGTCCACAAGTATATATGGCAACATCTTTATGTCAATTTACCTGTAAGTGCAGAATACCAAAAAATAGGAGAGCTGAGCAAGCACAATCTGATATACTGTCAGAATCCAATTATATTTCATCTCTAGTTATCAACTATGGAAAACCCCATTTCTGCCTTCTCTGGATTCTGTCATACGATGAAGGGAAGGGGGTGAACAAAGGGGCTTTATGGCCCTCACTTCCTTCAGTATACTTCAAAGGGACTGGATGTGGATATCACCAAAAGGACTAACAATAACAATTGGGGCCATTA
>NW_015388541.1:79295-83453 GCF_001527695.2 Protobothrops mucrosquamatus | reverse complement strand
ATCAACTATGGAAAACCCCATTTCTGCCTTCTCTGGATTCTGTCATACGATGAAGGGAAGGGGGTGAACAAAGGGGCTTTATGGCCCTCACTTCCTTCAGTATACTTCAAAGGGACTGGATGTGGATATCACCAAAAGGACTAACAATAACAATTGGGGCCATTACCTTTCATGTAATCCTTTCTGAAGTCTCTCCTCCTGGCAGTGAGGAAAAGGGGGTGGGAATGTAATGCCTGGAACTGTCGCTGGAAGAAGGGGGTGATGGGGTGGGGCTACTGGGGGATCCCTTAAAGCCTTGAATGGGAGAGCTTGAACCCCAAGTCCTGTCTAGAATGCCTGCAACCAGTTTTCTCTTAATAAAGATGCCTGTTGGAAGAAATATTCCAAGAGTTCTGTCTTCTTAAGATGCAAAGTGGGGTGGGTCCTTACATATACTTTACAACAAATTATCAATTAAATCACCCAAGGGGTTACAAAGTCACAAACACTCTTGAGAAGATATATTTTATAAGAACCCAGAAACAAAGATTAAAGTGAGTTTCTTTGGACAATATAAAATATGGAAGTTGCTATGGCAAAATTTCAAAAAATCATGGTAATAGCAACAACTATTAGCCAAGTTAACTAAATGGAACCTACAAGTTCAAAAGTTGTTCTTTGGGTGAATCTTGAAATAAAAGGTCAAACAGCACTGAAAGCAGGATATTGAACATGCCCTTCTTACTCAGAACTAGTAGGTTTCCTCATATGATTTTAAAGCTCATCAGCCAAGCTGTCCTAGTAACTGTGAACATTTTATCCTAGAGTTCTTAACCATAACTTATCCATATACAGTGAGGGAAAAAATTATTTGATCCCCTGCTGATTTTGTACGTTTGCCCACTGACAAAGAAATGATCAGTCTATAATTTTAAAGGTAGGTTTATTTTAACAGTGAGAGACAGAATAACAACAACAAAAATCCAGAAAAATGCATTTCAAAAAAGTTATAAATTGATTTGCATTTTAATGAGTGAAATAAGTATTTGACCCCTTCGCAAAACATGACTTAGTACTTGGTGGCAAAACCCTTGTTGGCAATTACAGAGGTCAGACGTTTCTTGTAGTTGGCCACCAGGTTTGCACAGATCTCAGGAGGGATTTTGTCCCACTCCTCTTTGCAGATCCTCTCCAAGTCATTAAGGTTTCGAGGCTGATGTTTGGCAGCTCGAACCTTCAGCTCCCTCCACAGATTTTCTATGGGATTAAGGTCTAGAGACTGGCTAGGCCACTCCAGGACCTTGATGTGCTTCTTCTTCAGCCACTCCTTTGTTGCCTTGGCCGTGTTTTTGGGGTCATTGCCATGCTGGAATTCCCATCCACGACCCATTTTCAATGTCCTGGCTGAGGGAAGGAGGTTATCACCCAAGATTTGACGGTACATGGTCCTGTCCATCGTCCCTTTGATGCGGTGAAGTTGTCCTGTCCCCTTAGCAGAAAAACACCCCCAAAGCATAATGTTTTCAACCTCCATGTTTGATGGTGGGGATGGTGTTCTTGAGGTCATAGGCAGCATTCCTCCTCCTCCAAACATGGTGAGTTGACTTGATGCCAAAGAGCTTGATTTTGGTCTCATCTGACCAAAACACTTCCATCTAGTTCTCCTCTGAATCATTCAGATGTTTACTGGCAAATCAGACGGGCCCTGTACATGTGCTTTCTTAAGCAGGGGGACCTTACAGGCACCTCAGGATTTCAGTCCTTCATGGCGTAGTGTGTTACCAATTGTTTTCTTGGCAACTATGGTCCCAGCTGCCTTGAGATCATTGACAAGATCCTCCCGTGTAGTTCTTGGCTGATTCCTCACCGTTCTCATGGACACTGAAACTCCACGAGGTGAGATCTTGCATGGAGCCCCAGACCAAGGGAGATTGACAGTTGTTTTGTGTTTCTTCCATTTGCGAATAATCGCACCAACTGTTGTCACCTTCTCACCAAGCTGCTTGGCGATAGTCTTGTAGCCCATTCCAGCCTTATGTAGGTCTACAGTCTTGTCCCTGACATCCTTGGACAGCTCTTTGGTCTTGGCCATGGTGGAGAGTTTGGAATCTGATTGATTGATTGCTTCTGTGGACAGGTGTCTTTTATACAGGTAACAAGCTGAGATTAGGAGCACTTCCTTTAAGAGAGTGCTCCTAATCTCAGCTTGTTACCTGTATAAAAGACACCTGGGAGCCAGAAATCTTGCTGATTGATAGGGGATCAAATACTTATTTCACTCATTAAAATGCAAATCAATTTATAACCTTTTGGAAATGTGTTTTCTGGATTTTTTTGTTGTTAGTCTGTCTCTCACTGTTAAAATAAACCTACCATTAAAATTATAGACGGATCATTTCTTTGTCAGTGGGCAAACGTACAAAATCAGCAGGGGATCAAATTATTTTTTCCCCTCACTGTATATGCCTTTAAAAATAGTACTGCAGTAAAACAATAAATCTTTCATGCAGATAGCTATACCAAGTTTTTATATAAGCCTATAAAGAAGTCCAATCTTAAATACTTACAGATGGATCAGACTGGAATAAATATGGTCGCCCCTCATTCCATCCACATATTAACAATGAGACTCCAAAAGGACGTACACCCCTATTGGGCAAAACAGACATCAGAAACAATCAAGCAGCATTAAAGAGTTGTCAAGTCAGTTGTTACAGTCATATCATTTTATAATTTGAAAGATATAGTATGCATTAAATAATTTTAAGGCTGCCAACTATTTTGCCAATTCTGCTCCTATAGCAGGAGCTTTACATACAGAAATCAAGCAGATGAAAATTTTATTAGCATGGAGACTGAATGATGGAAAAATGCATCTGGAAATCAAAGTACTATTAAAGAAGTGACAGAGGAAGTTGTCAGTACTTACTCTCCTTAAGACATTGCCCAAATACAGTAAGCACTGCATGTTATTACTTTAAAATATTTTCTTCACATTCTAAACACATTAGTCATGCTAGCTTCTTAAGATAAAGGTAGTCCTCAACATACAACCATAATGAAGCCTGCCAATTATGGTCGCAAGTGGTGATGGCCATTATGCAAGATGGCTTCACTTAACAACCCCCACCCCCTGCTCTCCTGATATGGCCGTTAAACATGTGGGTTATTAAGTAGAGCACGGTATGCCTCAGGGGTAGGGGATGCCTAGCGCAGGCCCAGGCCTGCCTGCCCCAGGCCTCCCCCACCCAGAGACACCCTGTGTTCAGTTTCCTGCCCCTTGGGGTCCCCCCAGAGTCCTTGGGCCAGCTTTAACCCCAAATGGTTCCCCACAGGTCTTGACCTCCCTAATTGAAATTTTTAGGGGGGAAAATAAAAACAAAAAACAATAATATGGTTGCATAAGTGTGCACACCCTTAAACTAACACTTTGTTGAAGCACCTTTTGATTTTATGACAGCATTTAGCCTCTTGGAGTAGGAGCTCATCAGCATGGCCCATCTTGCCTTGGGAATCTTTGCCCACTCTTCCTTGCAAAAGCGTGCCAAATCTGTCAGATTGCGAGGGCATCTCCTGCGCACAGCCCTCTTCAGGTCAGACCGCAGATTGGATTCTTCTTCTGGTGAACCCATTCTCTTGTTGATTTGGAGGTATGCTTTGGGTCGTTGTCATGTTAAAAGGTGAAATTCTTCATCTTTAGCATTTTAGCAGAGGCCTGAAGGTTTTGTGTCAAAATTGACTGATAATTGGAACTCTCAAAGGTGCTTTTTCACAAGGCAACTGGACTTTGTTTTTCTTTGAAGATGTTTTGCTTCTCATCCAAGAAGCTTCTTCAGCTCTGACTGGATGGTGGGGAAGAAGCTTCTTCTTTTTTTTTTTTTAAATAAATTTTTATTATTTTTCATTTAAAAAACAGAAACATAAATATTTTATCACAATATCAACCAAAGAGAATAAAACTAAACAAAACATTCACGGATGTGCCCGGTGTCCCCCTCCCGCACCACCCTCTTCCACTTACCACTCCTTCCTCCTCCCATTCTACCACCACTCCTCCTTCCTCCCTCTTTCCTACTTCCCTTCCTCACTCAACCATCCCGTCTTGTGCAGTTGGGGTATCACCGGGCACCTCCTTAAAAAATCATACATATAAATCTATAATACAAACCTACCCTTTTC
>NW_015388541.1:74468-76085 GCF_001527695.2 Protobothrops mucrosquamatus | reverse complement strand
TTCCCATTCAAAATGGTTTCCACAAGTACAAATCTTCCTTCTGCATCAGCATCTATTAATTTTGGCATCAATTCCTTCTTAATATAAAGAACTACACCCGCTTTTTTCTTTTGAGAGGAGGCCGCAAAATGTAAACCCAATTTAGGATTAAATAAGTACTTTTGATCTTTTAATGTAATGTGTGTCTCTTGTAGACATATAATATCATTCTTATGCTGCTTCAAATAATAAAATATTTTTCTCCTTTTTTGTGGTGAATTCAATCCATTAACATTTAAAGTTATTAACGTAACCATCCTTTGGTTTTTGGAGCTTCTGAATCATCCCTTGAAGATCCATTGTAACAGATTTTTTAGGTCTGGCCCCTCCCACTGGCTCCGAAGTAGTTGAACATGTTTGGGGCATAGCCTCTTTCTGTTGCTCTCTTTCTTTACGCCTATGAGCCGCACGTGTCATTCTCTGGTCTTTTGGATCCTGTTTTGCCTCCAACACTTGTAAATTCTGAAAATCTCCTGCAGATAGCAACATAGCTCCAGGTAAATCCACAATCAGTTGTTCTACTCCTTCTTCTGTTCCTTTAGCTGGTGATATAGAAGATAAATCAGCTTTCAGAACCGTTAGATAAAATTTTTTTGCCTTCTGTAATGTATTGAGTCTATAACGGTTCCCAGCAAATGTAAAGGCCATTCCAACTGGTATTTCCCATCTAAAAGGTATTTGCTGCTTCTTCAACTCCTGAGCCAAGAAAGCAAACTCCTTTCTTTTTTTAAAAATCTTTGAAGGTATTTCTTTCAAAAGTATAATATCCTGAGCAGCAATCTGAAATCTCTGTTGGTAGAAGGCCTGTATAATTTCATTTCAACGTACTTTTCTAGAAAAATAAACAACAACATCCCTAGGCTGTTTTCTCTGACGTGCAACCCATGAGTTGACTCTAAATATTTTTTCAATCTCTCCATAGATAATTTCAGGGTCGCAGTCTAAAACCAACGCTAGGACAGCTGATACCTCTTCTCTCAATTTCTCCTGTGCATTTTCTTGAAGACCTCTAATTCTTATTGCATGTTCCATCTCTCTGAATTGTGACATAACAATATCATTTTGAGTAATCTCTATACTCTCTTCTACTTTTTCCATTTTCTCCTCCATCCCTTCCATTTTTTCTCCCACTTCCTCCACACGATTCTCTATACGATCCATATGAAAAGCAAAGCCCTGAAAAATTTGAGACATACTCTCACACAATTCATCATTCTTTTTAACAAGAAGCTCTTCTGTCTCCACTCTCATTTGTTGTACAATTTGTTTGGACATCTGCATCTGCATCTGCATCAAAGAATCCTGCAGGTCCTTTAAAGTAATATAAGGTGGTGAGGAGGGTGGAGGAGTTTTAGCTCTCTGTTGCGTAGTTTGTACACCTGGAGAGGAAACAGCTGATTTAAGTGGTGCAGGGGCTACACCTCGTTTAGAAGCCATTCTTAAGTTTAAGAAAAGTCTTAATATAAAGTCCAAGGCAGCTGAAGATCAGACAGATTTTACTTTAATTTTTCCTTATTTTTTGAGAATTCTTTACAGTCTTAACAATGTAGCAATCCACAACCGGAAGGAAAGTGAAAG
>NW_015388541.1:68794-71892 GCF_001527695.2 Protobothrops mucrosquamatus | reverse complement strand
AAAGCCAACACAGTGCTAGGCTGCATTAACAGAGGGATAGAATCAAGATCACGCGAAGTATTAATACCACTCTACAATGCCTTGGTAAGGCCACACTTGGAATACTGCATCCAGTTTTGGTCACCACGATGTAAAAAAGATGTTGAGACTCTAGAAAGAGTACAGAGAAGAGCAACAAAGATGATTAGGGGACTGGAGGCTAAAACATACAAGGAACGGTTGCTGGAATTGGGTATGTCTAGTTTAATTAAGAGAAGGATGAGGGGGGACATGATAGCAGTGTTCCAATATCTCAGGGGCTGCCACAAAGAAGAGGGAGTCAAGCTATTTTCCAAAGCGCCTGAAGGCAGGACAAGAAGCAACGGATGGAAACTAATCAAGGAGAGAAGCAACCTAGAACTAAGGAGAAACTTCCTGACAGTTAGAACAATTAACCAGTGGAACAATCTGCCTCCAGAAGCAGTGAATGCTCCAACATTGGAAGTTTTTAAGAAGAAACTGGACAGCCATTTGTCCGAAATGGTATAGGGTTACCTGCCTGAGCAGGGGGTTGGACTTGATGACCTCCAAGGTCCCTTCCAACTTTTTTATTATTATTATTATTATTATTATTATTATTATTATTATTATTATTATTATTATTATTATTATTATTATTATTATTATTATTATTATTATTATTATTATTATTTCATCTTTAAGGCCTTTACTTGCAAACCACGCAGTGGAGTACTTCGATGCATACAATGAAGCATTGTCCTGCATAAAAATCCTTGTCTTCTTGAAAGATGCAGACTTTTTCCTGTACCACTGCTTCAAGAAAGTGTCTTCTAAAAACTGGCAGTAGGTTTGGGACTTGATTTTGAGTCCATGTTCAACCCCAAAAGGTCCAACTAGCTCATCTTCAATAATACCAGCCCATACCAGTACCCCACCTCCACCTTGCTGGCGTCTGAGACGAAGTGGAGCTCTGTGCCCGTTACTGCTCCAGCCACGGGCCCATCATCGGGTCCGTCAAGAGTCACTCTCATCTCATCAGTCCATAAACCCTTTGAAAAATCTGTCTTCAGATATTTCTTGACCCAGTCTTGCCATTTCAACTTATGTGTCTTGTTCAGTGGTGCTCAGGTTTCAGCCTTCTTCCTTTGCTTGGCCATGTCTCTGAGCACTGAGCACCTTGTACTTCTGGGCACTATTGACTATTTGCAACAAAACGTTTGATGGTTCTGTGATCACGCCCCAATATCTTAGCAAGTTCAAGAGTGCTGCATCCCTCTGAAAGACTTTTTACAATTTTTGACTTTTCAGAGTCAGTTAAATCTCTTTTTTGGCCCATTTTGTCTGAGGAAAACAAGCTGCCTAATAATTATTCACACCTTGATATAGGGTGTTGATCTCCTTAGGCCACACCCTCCCTCATTACACAAATACACATCATCCAATATGCTTATATCCACTAAGCCAGGGGTCTTCAAACTTGGCCCTTTTATGACTTGTGGACTTCAACTCCCAGAATTCCTCAGCCAAGCACACTGGCTGAGGAATTCTGTGAGTTGAAGTCCACAAGTCATAAAAGGGTCAAGTTTGAAGACCCCTGCACTAAGCATTCAAGTTTATACAGCTCGGAGGTGGAAAATATGCATGAAAATGATATGGTCAAAATACTTACTTGCCTAATAATTGTGCACACAGTGTATATCCAATGCCTTGGAAATTTGTACCCTTTTCCTGACTGATACCTTCCAAGAATGAGACCCCTTTGATGCTTTGTAAGCTCTTTGCAGACCATGGCTTTTGCTCTAAGACAGGGGTGTCAAACTCACGTCACATGACGCGACGTATCGTGACTTTTTCCCCATTGCCGGAGCTGGGGTGGGCACGGTTTCAGCATGACGCATCCAGCCCCTGGGCCAGCAGTTTGACACCCCTGCTCTAAGAGGTAACTGGGTAAAGGTCAGAAAAATCCTATTAGAAAAGCTGAAGTTTATATGGGCTTGATCAGAATCACTTTTAATTGATGGCAGGTGTGTACTTAGTATTTAACATGTTTGTAATTGTTTAATTCTGAACACAGCTACATCCCTACTTATAAGAGGGTGTGCACACTTATGCAACCATGTTATTGTAAGTTTATTTTTATTTCCCCCCCTAAGATTTCAGTTTTTCAATTGAATTGTACAACTTTATAGGTTATATTAATGGTGGAAGAAAATCTGAAGTGATTTATCTTGGTCTGATTTTTTTACATCTCAAAAACCTGGCAATTTAACAGGGGTGTGCAGGCTTTTTATATCCATTGTACTTAATAGGTATTTAGTTTAGTAACACACTAAACTGTAAGCACAGCTGAGTAATCAAAGTGCAGTGTGCCTGGTCATGCCCTGTTGAACCCCATGCCACCAAAATGCCCTAAGTAGAAAACAGATGTCCATGATTTGTTTTATTGCATGGTCTGCAGGTACTTCTGGTCATTAGTAATCAGACAGACTATTTCTTGTTTATGGGGATGCTTTCTAGTTAGTAATACTGTAAGTTCCCTGGAGGTGACCCAGTAACCTTGTTTGCTGGGAAACAGCGGGTGGAAGAGTTTGCACATTAATATACATGGCAAGGTTATGCTTATTCAGTAATCCTTATATAACTAGTGCTTGGTATATTAGACAAAATGACTGGTTTTATTTAGAAGCAGCATACCCAGATTGTGTGTATTGTTGCATCAAAGAAGCAATCCTCTGCACCAGCTGAGCTGTTGGAATAGGCTCATGATAAACCAAGTAGTACTGCTGAGCCAATTTACGTGCTTTATGAACAAGTACTCTGACAAAACAAAATAAGAAAAACAGATTAAAATACAGCAGGAGCAGACAATGTTTCATGATTGAGGGTTGCATTTAATGTCCATGGAGAAACTGAGGTCACAGGTAGCACAAAATATGTAAAATAAACAGGGCCATACCACAGGTAGACAACACTGGGATTTTCGGGGGGTGGGTGGGTGTTTTTTTAACTTACCGTATTTTTCGCTCTATAAGACGCACTTTTCCCCCCAAAAAAGATGGGGGAAAATGTCTGTGCGTCTTATGGAGCGAATGCCGCCT
>NW_015388541.1:59191-66613 GCF_001527695.2 Protobothrops mucrosquamatus | reverse complement strand
GCAGGCGTTCGGGAGGCCGCGGCGGCCTCCAGACCGCACCGCAGCTTTAGAGCAGCTTTTTCAACATTACTGATTTTTTATTTATTTAGAATATTTTTTTCCTTGTTTTCTTCCTCTAAAAACTATGTGCGTCTTATGGTCAGGTGCGTCTTATGGTGCGAAAAATACGGTACATTAATTTTAGAACTTATGTTAATTTTTAGAATTTGCTAGCCAAGTCCTCTGAAAACCTGGAATCCAGGTAGAAAGTAACACATTCACAAGCATAATACTAACATATAACACACAGTATCTGTGGTGGCACAGTGGTTAGAATGCAGTATTGCAGGCTAATTCTACTGACTGCCAGCAGTTCAATTCTCACCCGCTCCAGGTTGACTCAGCCTTCCATCCTTCAGAGGTCAGTAAAATGAGGACCCAGATTGTTGGGGGCAATATGCCAACTCTGTAAACCACTTAGAGAGGGCTGTAAAGCACTGTGAAGCGGTATATAAGTCTAAGTGCTATTGCTCTCGTACATTCCTTCATCAGTGGATGGTACTTGGTCAGTCTGATAAGACTGATATACATATGCTATTAACCAAGGACCTGTATTTCCACATTAATAAACATCTGGGATTACAGTCTTGGCAGTTAACAGCCTTGTTCACATGTGGCTGAGCACAGAAGGAATCAGGAATAGAATCAGGCAACAAAGCCAAGCTGCTAGTATAGATATGTATATATGCAAGGGAAAGCTTAAGTTTTTAACTTTCTGCAAAGATGGCTGAACAATATGATGTATAATGCCTGTTAAATTCCAATGATTAGCCATCTTGATTTTATCTATCTCAAAATCTGCCCAAAGGCTAACAGTAATACTCCTGTTTAATTCTATTTTAGTTACCTGTAATCAGGGCCCATGCCACTATATACCAAGCCTATGTGTTTGGTAATAGGTTCCACTTTGTGTACACTTCGTTCATCATACAGTATAGATTTCTGCTTTTTCTCTGTTGCTAGTACCACACCATTTGCAGCTACATAAAAAAGAAAACACTGAATTAGTGCTATTGGAAAATCTTTCTCCTCCTTCCCTTATAACATTTCAAATATGCATTGTAGTTATTTTATATAACTTTTATTAGGTAACCTTCCAAATTAAAAGTGGGGTGTAAGTACTTTGAATCAACTATAAAATTTACTCTGAATTACCAAATAATTGTTATTTGAATTTTCTTAGAAATGATTGAAAAAGAAAAAATGTTAAGTTAAATAATCAACCTCTTTCTTACCAACAGATTTCTGACTTATTTTAAATAACACGTATTTTAGAACCCTGGAAATGCCCTTTTTATCTGAGCAATAGTCCAGACATGAAATCATTTCACAATATAGGGGTTACCCTATCATAAAAGAGTAAAGCCCTTCATGTAACAAACTTTTTATTGTTTAAGGTGAATAGCATGCATAGAGTCTCAAAATTGTAATTGTGGCTTGATGAGGCCAAACACTTACATATTCTAGCAATCTGTTCTTGCAGGTCCAAGTAAATGCTTCTTTTAGGCAATCAGACACATTTTTTATCAGTTGTTTCCCCATGTCACGTCACAAATATCTCAAGTAGGGGCATGAGAATATTTATGCTAAAAAAATTGGTAAACTTTATTACTTATATACCGTATTTTTCGCACCATAAGACGCATCTGACCATAAGACGCACATAGTTTTTAGACGAGGAAAACAAGAAAAAAATATTCTATCTAAAATGAAGATAACAATGCATATATCCTTTTTTACCTTTAATATATATATATGTGTGTGTGTGTGTGTGTGTGTGTGTGTCTGTGTGTCTGTGTGTGTATATATAAAATAAAGGTAAAAAGATATACTGTATGCAGAGTTCTCTTCAATTTAGATGTCAAAAGGGTCTCTCTGTCTCTCTCTCTTCTTTCTCTTTCCTTTTTTCGTTCTTCTTTTTCTCTCTTTCCTCTCCCCCTTTATCTTTCTCTCTCTTTCCTCTCTTTCCCTCTTTCCTCTTTTTCTCTTTCTCTGTCTCTTTCTCTTTCCCTCTTTCCTCTTTCCTCTCTCTTTCTCTTCTCTTTCCTCTCTTTTCTCAATCTTTTTTCTCTTTCCTCTTTTTCTCTTTCCTCTCTTTCTCTTTCCTCTCCCTTTCTCTCCCTCTTTCCTCTTTTTCTCTTTCCTCTCCCCCCTTTCCTCTCCCTTTCTCTTTCTCTTTCCTCTTTCTCTCTTTCCTCTCTCTTTTTCTCTTTCTCTTTCCTCTTTTTCTCTCTTTCCTCTCCTTTTTCTCTTTCCTTTCTCTCTTTCCTCTAACTTTCTCTTTCTGTTTCTTTCTCTCTTTCCTCTTTCCTTTAACTTTCTCTTTCCTCTCTCTTTCCTCTTTCCTTTAACTTTCTCTCTCTCTTTCCTCTCTTTCTTTCTGTCTCTGTCTGTCCCTGTTTCTCTTTCCTCTCTCTTTCTCCTCTTTCCTCTAACTTTCTCTTTCTCTGTCTCTCTTTCCTCTTTCTCTTTCCTCTTTCTTTTTCCTCTCTTTCTCTTTCCTCTTCTCTTTCCTTTCTTTCCTTTCTCTCTTTCCTCTTTCTCTCTTTCCTCTTTCCACTCTTTCTCTTTCCCTCTTTTTCCTCTTTCTCTTCTCTTTCTCTTTCCTTTTCTCTTTCCTTTTTCTCTCTTTCCTCTCCCCTTTCTTTCTCTCTTTCCTCTCTCTTTCCCTCTTTCCTCTTTTTCTCTCTTTCTCTGTCTCTTTCTCTTTCCCTCTTTCCTCTCTCCTCTTTCTCTCTTTCCTCTTTCCTTTCTCTTTCCTCTCTCTTTCTCTTCTCTTTCCTCTCTCTCTTTTCTCAATCTTTTTTCTCTTTCCTCTCCCCCTTTCTTTCTCTCTTTCCTCTCCCCCCTTTCCTCTCCCTTTCTCTTTCTCTTTCCTCTCTCCTTTCCTCTTTTTCTCTCTTTCCTCTCCCCTTTCTTTCTTTCTCTTTCTTTCTCTTTCTTTCTCTTTCTTTCCTCTCTTTCCCTCTTTCCTCTCTTTTTCTCTCTTTCTCTGTCTCTTTCTCTTTCCCTCTTTCCTCTCTCTTTCTCTTTCCTTTCTCTCTTTCCTCTCTTTCTCTTCCTTTCCTCTTTCTCTCTTTCTCTCCCTCCCTCTCCCTCCAGGTTAGGAGAGAGAGAGAATGAAAGGCAGACGGCGCCGAACGGGCAGGGAAGGGGGAGCAGGACGGGAGGCAGCGCCTCCCACCCGCCGTCCCCATCGCCTCCTCAGCCGAACGGGCAGGGAAGGGGGAGGACGGGAGGCAGCGCCTCCCGCCCGCCGTCCCCATCGCCTCCTCGGCCGAATGGGTGGGGAGGGGGAGCAGGACAGGAGGCAGCCGAAGAAGCAAGCGGCTGGGAAACCGCGGCGGCACCTACCTTCTGCGCCCGTCAGCCGGCGAGCCCCGGACCTGCGCCCGTCAGCTGGGAGGTCTGGAGACGGAGACGGCTGGCGTGCAGGGCGATGGGGAAGCGGTGGCTCGGCGGGCGCAAGAGGTAGGCGCGCGCGAATCCTGCGCGCGAATGTCAGGCCCACCCGACCATGCAAGGGCTTGCATGGTCGCCGGCGGCGGGGAGCGCGTCAGCGGCCCTTGGGGACCATGCAAGCCCTTGCAGTCGCTCCAGCTGAAGAAGCAAGCGGCTGGGAGGCCACGGCGGCGCGGTTGGGAGGCCGCGGCGGCGCCTACCTCCTGCGCCCGTCAGCTGGCGAGCCCCGGACCTGCGCCCGTAAGCTGGGAGGTCTGGAGACGGAGCCGGCTGGCGTGGAGGGCGATGGGGAAGTGGTGGCTCGGCGGGCGGGGTCCTGCCTGCGTGCGAATGTCAGGCCCACCCGCCCCATCTGTAAAAGAAAACGTCTTCCGCCCAAGCATAACGCCAGCAGTTCTGTGCCACAGAGGCTTGAAACACGGAGGCGCGGGATGCGGAGTGGCGCGGTGGGAGGCGGCATTCGCTCCATAAGATGCACAGACATTTTCCCCCATCTTTTGGGGGGGGGAAAGTGCGTCTTATAGAGCGAAAAATACGGTATCTTTAATACCTTTAATCCCAACTGATGGGGCTCCTGCTGCAACAGCTGCCAAAGCATACTCAATTTGAACAAGCTTTCCAGAAGGGCTGAAAAAAAGCAAATAATTTATTCATGACACAAATTGCTGAGAAAACATTTTCCAACAAAAGCTTATTAACTACTTGCCTCTTTTTAAGAAAAGCATATTGAGTACATTGCACAGAACATTAGAATATGTACAAGCAGCAATTAAAAATTATTTTCCTCAAAATACTTGTCTAGAGCAGAGGTCCACAACCCCCGGGCTGTGGCCCACTATCGAGCTGCGGCCTGTTCAGAACTGGATTGTGGAAGCATTTTTCATATGTTTTAGTCTCCAAGTACCCTAATCATCTTTGTTGTACTTCTCTGCACTCTTTCTAGTGCAGGGCTTTTCAACCAATTGTACCACTTTTAGGATATGTCAATATTCGAGTACCACCTAGCAAGGTGTCAAAAACTTGATGACAAAAAAAAACTGTTCAAAGTTGCAATTGCACTGAAATGACTTATGACCATTTTTCACACTTATGACCACTGCAGCATCCCCAGGGTCATGTGATTTATATTTGGATGCTTGGCAACTGATTCATATTTATGATGGTCAGTGTCCCAGGGTCATGTGATCCCCTTTTGCAACTTTTGACAAGCAAAGTCAATGGCAGGGCTGCTGGTGGCCAAGTGCTAAGGCGGGACTTACTTCAGACCCTCCCTCCTCTCTTCCTTCCTGTTTCCCTCCCTCCTTCCCTGCCTCCCTCTTTCTCATTCCCATCTCCTTCTGAAGGAAGAATTTGAACCCCCCCATATTTTCCCTCTTCTATATATTTATCAAACAAGGAAAAGCCTCCAGAGACAGAAAAGACAAGCTGCTGAGGGAACTAGCTTAAAAAGGTGCATTCCCCTTTAAGAATTAGCTACTGGTTAGAAAGGAAAGTTAAGGAGCCGACAGCCGGCACTTAAGGAAGAAAAAAAAATGTAAGTACTGGCTGCCGGCTAAGGCAACCTCCCCAAATGGCTACATTTATAAGTAAAGGAATGCTACAGGCAAAATCCATTCAGGAGAAAAATACTTCAAAATCCCTTGCAGCAAAACTTACAGCTAACAATAGCAGAGCAATAGACGCTAACACAAGCCATCAGCCAAATAGAAATTGCCAAACACTCCTTAAGAACACAAAGCCCACATTGGACAAATCCCAGAACTTCAAAGTCACAAAAGCACATAAGAATCCTTCCACTCTCCCAGTTTGTTGTTCAGCTGAAATGGCACTTAGCTTCTGCCATTAAACATCTCTCCTCTTGAGCAGCCAGAGCAGCAGCAGCCGGAGGTTTGTTTCCTCTGGTCTATTTCAAATGGCGGCGCTTCATTTTTTTTTTTTTCTTTTCTCTTAAAGGTATAGCCCAGTGATGGCGAACCTTTTAGAGACCGAGTGCCCAAACTGCAACCCAAAACCCACTTATGTATCACCGGGTGCTGGGTGGGTGTGGCCCATTGGGTGGGCGTGGTTGCGGTGGTCACAGCAGACTGGATGGGCGTGGCCAAGGTGGGCGTGGCCACCTTGATGTTGCTTGTGGGGAGGGACACCTGTGGGGGCCGGGCAGGGTTGGGGGAGATCCAGGGGGTCTCTGGCGTGTGGGACGGTGGGTAGGAGGCTCATCCTGCGGGGTGAGGCGAGGCAGGGGACAGGGCAGGGGTGCCATTGCCGCAGGGCAAGGCAAGGCAAGGCAGGGGCTGGGGCGGCTGCTGCCTGACACTATCGGCCCCCGCATACAGCGAGCGCATGGGGGCCAACTGTGTCCATCAGCAGGCACAGCCTGCCGGCTCCTCAGTTTCGGCACGACGTGGCTGTTTGCCTCCGGCCGCGGCCATTTGCCACCTCGCGTGTCGCACCCAATGCCACTGCCATGAGGACGCAGAACAATCTAGGCAGAGGTAAGGAACCGGTATACTAGTTTCTTACCGCCGCCCGGCTTGTTCTGTGGCCTCATGGCCGCAGCATTGGGCAGGAGGCGGCAAGGCTATCTTTCACGAGAAGTTGGAATTGATTGACCTTTTTTTCCCCAAAAAATTTGTTTCCTTGCACACGGCGGCGGCAGATTGCGAAGGAGAAACGCCATGGGGCTGGAAGTCAGGTAAGGAAAGAAAGGCAATTTATGGGGGGGGAGGATTTCTTTCCTTACCTGCCCCGCTTGTTCCGAGGTCACTTTCTGCTCAGACGCGTTTCTCTTGCCAATGGCCCAACCGCCCACTTCAGCGCCCTCCCTCCCTGAGCCTCCAGCCCTCCACCTGCTTTGGTCAGCCTGCCGGCCCCCACCTCAACACCCTGCCCACCGCCGCCCAGCACAACTGCCCCGGGGCTGCAGGGGCTGGCCTGGCATGAGAACAGCATGCCAGGCCACCATGCAGGGTAAGGTTGCCGCGGCCACCCCTGCCCACATGCCCTCGCCTCCCCCAAGTGTTTTTTTTTTACTAACCTGCCTTTCAGCTGCATTCCGTTTCTCCGTTCGCTTCTCAGCCTTTGCCGTGTGTTTGTGGGACTATCGGTAAAAAACAAAAAGTTCCATCAGACTTTCTAACTTCTTGAGATCTCGCGAGAAGTTAGAAAGTCTGATGGATTTTTTTTTTACCGATAGTCCCACAAACACACGGCAAAGGCTGAGAAGCAAACGGAGAAACGGAATGCAGCTGAAAGGCAGGTTAGTAAAAAAAAGCTTGGGGAGGCGAGGGCGGGCGTGGCAACCTTACCCTGCGCAGGTATTGATGCAGGTTGCTCATGGACGGGACTGAAGGTCTAGGACTGGGGCGATGGCGCGCGTGCCCACAGAGAGGGCTCTGCGTGCCACCTGTGGCACGCGTGCCATAGGATCGCCACCACTGGTATAGCCTCCCGGCTGGAAAGCAAGCCCCGGGCTTTTCATTCCAACACTCCCTCCCTCCTGCTCTCTACCTCCCTCTTTCTCATTGCCAACTCCTCCCTCCCTTCCTCACCTCCAGCCGATGCTGCCTTCATTTCTCGTGGAGGGCAACCCCCTCCCCCGCTATTTCTTGCCTGTCACTGCCAGCACAGATGGCTGCCACAAAAGTTGTAGAAGTTGCTCATGGTCGGCCTGCTTGATATCCTCTCCTCTCCCCCCACCCTCCTCCTTCTTTCCCTTTGGTGCAGTCAAAACGCAACCTAAGGGGATTTTTAATCAAATTTTTAGTCCGGGTTTTAGGGGGTTCCAGGGAGAGGGGTGGGCAAACTGAAATTAATTCTCCCAGGCCGGCTGAAGGCCTCGGCGAGGTGGGCGTAGGTCCTGGAATTGGGGAGGGGGGAAGGGTCTGCCTAATAGAGGGCAATTCCATTAAGACTGTGTATGGG
>NW_015388541.1:53836-56684 GCF_001527695.2 Protobothrops mucrosquamatus | reverse complement strand
CCTCTGGAATGACCTACCCCCCGACCTACGTACAGTTGCGGACCTGCGCCTTTTTCGCCGAGCCCTGAAGGCCCATCTATTCCGTGTGGCCGGCCTGGCGTAGTTTGGATTGTGTTTCAGTGGGGGGTTTTGTATGGGTGTGTTTTTAGAACAGGCCTATTATTCAATTCGATTTTAAAACAGAAATTATTTATTTATTCGTGGTTTTTAGTATCGCCTGTTCACCACCCTGAGTCCCGCAAGGGAGATAGGGCGGTATATAAATTTAATAAATAAATAAATAAATACAGCTGACTCCGCCTTCTCCCAAGGCTGCGTCTTTTTCTCTCTCCCTCTCCTGCCCAAACTGCCTCCATTTATAGCCTGTCTCCACCCCCCCTCCTCCTCCTTTCTCTTCCAGGTGAGCCGGAAGTGCTGATCCTGGGTCCTTTGCCTCGCCCCAGCCACTCTGCAGCTCTGGAGGACTCTCTTAAGGCAAGTCCTGCGCTGCGCTGCTTTGGCTCGTTCCCTCCCCCACTACCCTTGGCTGGGCAGGGCTGTGTACCACCTGCCACGTTCCAATGTACCACAGGTGGTACGCGTACCACCGGTTGAAAAGCCCTGCACTAGGACTCCAAGATCCCTCTTACAGTTACTGCTATTGAGCCAGGTACCACTTATTCTATACCTATACATTTGGTTTTTCTTGTCTAAATGGAGGACTTTGCTTTTCTCACCACTGAATTTCATTTTGTTAGATAGGGCCCAGTGTTCAAGTCTTGTCAAGATTGTTCTGTATCTTGTGCCTATCTTCTGAAGTATTGGCTATTCCTGCCAGCTTGGTGTCATCTGCAAATTTGATGAGTTCCCCTTCTATTCCCTCATCTAAATCATTGAAGATATTGAAGAGTACTGGGCCTAAGACTTGGGGTACCCCACTGGTTACTTCCCTCTATGTAGATGCAGTTCCATTAAGGACTTCAGGTTCCGGTTCGCGGCGACTCCGGTCGCGTCTGGAGACTTGTCTCCATACCGGCTGGGTTTTTCTTCGCCGGTAGACCCCTTGTGGGTCGAAAGTTGCCCTGGAGGGGCGACCACCGAGGAGGAGGCTTGCTGGAGACTGCAGGAGGGCGGCAGCTTCTCTCGTGGCTCCAGTTATTTCCTGAGGGCCGACGGAGCAAAAGATCGTCCCGTAAGATGGCCGATTACCCTGCTGCACCAGCCGAAAGTCACAGCAACATCTAAGCGTGAATAGACCCACCGCGGATGATCCGGGTGAGACCCCTTCTCCTCCTCTCTTCACCCTACTTTGTTCTTTTTTTTTGCCTGTAAAAGCTCTGCTGGAGTCATTTCCCTGTCTTGAAAAAGCAGCTTTGGTGTGTGTGGGAAGAAAGGCGCTGAACAAAAAGGTTAAAATAAAAAAAATTAAAGACTACACTTTATTCTTATCTACTTTGGGGTACAGAAAAAAACTTTTTTTAAGAGCTCTACTATCATTATACTGGAAGGTTGTTTCTTTTTCCACCTTTTTCTCTAAAAGATAGAAAAAGGGGAAAAAATGGTGTCTGGAAAAGATTTTTTAACCTATTGAGGACATCTAGTGGCGAAATGTTAATATTGCAACTGTTGGTTACTGTTTGGAGATGAGATGGACTTGGCCTTCAAATTACTTTTGAAGAGAAAAGATAAGCGGATGCAGCTGTGGGAACTGTGGGGGTGGATACTGCTTTACTTTTATTAAATACAGCCTCCACTAAAAGAAAAAAAAGGGGACTCTCTTCAATTATTATTAAAATGGAGAAACCTTATTCACAATTGAACTATAAACTTATATTGGAAAAGATCTACGAGGCTATTGAAGAAATATGTGCTACAATGAAAGAGATTTCTACAGAATTAAGAGTCAGAAGCCATATTCCAAACCTTCAAACTGACTTTCAGACATCTGACCATTCTATAAACCAAAACATACTAGAAGAGGATTTAATTGAGACTAAAGAGGAATTTATTTTACCCTACAAGCATTTCATCTATACCTTTGAGGATCAGAAAAATCAAAGACTGAGATTTGAGCCTTTAAAGCAATGAAGCTTTAAGGATAAGAGAAATAGACGCCCAATGCAGAGGACGGGATGCTTCCTACTGTCTCAAATGATACTACAAGCAACAAAGAGAGACTTATTGGCTGAAAGGGAAGATTTGTTATGGAAACCTGCCTGGCACAAAAAAAAAGGCCAGAATAAGATTGAAAAGTTAAATTCAAAATGATATGTGATGGATTAAAGGCACTGTAGAATTATGGAATGATTTAAGGATTAAGATTTAGAGTTAGAAGTAAGAGAAAAATGGGTGATTATTAGAATATATATTTTAAATAGATTAAGAATGTATTCTTTGGAATAATAGGTTTATTTGTATGAAAACTATTATGTAATGGAAGAAAACTGAAGAGGCGTTTTAGATCTGGATTGATTTAATAACTAATTGAGTAGGTTAAATTAGTAAGATGATGTTCTTGTCTGATAATATGGACGTTATTAGATATGATAATTAACTGGATGAAATTTGAATTTGGTCCAATGGGCTGAAATGATTTAAGGTTTGATATTATTTTGTTATTTTGTTATCTTAAAGAGATTGATTGATGGATGGATTATATATGTATAGGACAGACTAATATTTTACTTTAATTAGGAGATATATTGTGTAGTGGAAGAAGAAATAAATGAGATTTGTGATAAAATTAAGGATTTAAGAGATTGAGATCTAGAATATATCTGGAAGGGATACCTGAATTGATAATCTGTTTCTTTAAAGTCAAATTTGATTATGCTAATTGTAAATTCACAAAGCTCTAAAACAGGTTTAG
>NW_015388541.1:47186-52269 GCF_001527695.2 Protobothrops mucrosquamatus | reverse complement strand
AGAAAAATAATTGTAGAAATGTAATGCCAATATATGAGACTGTCTATTTAACACAAATGTAACACTGTAACGCAAATGTAGCAATGCACTGCCAAATGTGTGAGAAGGTTTGTTCAATGTTTACTGCCTAAAAATCCTCCGGACACAGGAACTTACACTTTGAGTAGAAATCCTACTATCAAAGAGGGGGATTTTGACCTAGGTGAAAATTACAAATAAACAAGATAACAGCAGATGGGTGGAAGAGGTCAGGATGACTTTAAGTACAACTTCAAAGTACATTATAAAGATGAAAGAGCTTCTTAGATGTGACATGCATTGTAGAGGTATAAGATGCAGAGCTTGAAACCAGGCCAGTGCGCTCCTGGAAACCAATCCATAGGGAAGGATCCAGGAGGCCGCGTTTGCAAACTCTTCTCTTTTCTTTTTATTCTTTTTATGTTATGTTATTCTCCAATAAACCTTTGTTTTGTTAACCAGACTTGTCTTCGTATTGTATCAAAATTTGGGGTTTTTACATCTCACAATAGTGACACAAACTGATTGTGACTACAGCATAATGTTCCATAATTTTAGTATCACTAATACAGCATTGTAACAACGAACTTACTAATGAACTGTGCAATCCTTGAATTCGCCGGTCACAAATAAGGTTCTAATTTATAATTGCAGTCATAGTTAGAAACGTATGGTAATTAAAAGGGCTTTTTCAGCAGCCATTTTATAACCTTAGGATTGTATTTCTTAGGAGGTAAAAAAAGCAACAATAAAGTATACGGCCGAATTTTACTCCAAGTATCTTTTCCCTTATTTCAGTAGCAGCACCGCATATATACTCTTGATATATTATTTAACACCATTAATCAATCTACCCAAAGATGCGGACAGGTGACAAATGAGTTCCTTGCAGGGAAGAGAAACAAGGTTTATCACACCCTAAAAACTTATCAAAAACCCCATAACTAAACTCAAATTCTCCCTCCCTCGTGTGTAACGCAGCTCAGGGTTTACCATCACTGTATCTTCGTGCCACTTCTTCCTACAACAACGCTACGCCACCGACAGCAGCAGCATTGACTCCACAAAATCTGTTACTTCAATGATTGCAGACAGATCAACCCGACAAGCAGAGAGCTTTGGCCGGTTTAACCGGGCTGCCTCGAAGTCCCCCCCCCAAGAGAAGCCCTACCTGAATGTGGTGAGAGAAAAGCTATAACCGCGTTCCGCCATTTTGATCCGCGCCACTGATCTTCACAGCAAGCTCTAGTCAATGAGGCTGCTCGTGTTGGAAGCGTAGCGCGTGCGCAGTAGGAAAAAAGTAGACACACACCGGATTTCCGAGGCAATCTTAGCCTTGGCTGTTTTATGACGAAAGAAGTTAGCCTGATAAATTTCCAAAACAGTATGTGGCTCTCCGTTTTCAGAAGTGCAGTGGATTATAGGGAATCTTTGAGGTCGGCTGGGCGTGGACTCAATCGCAGTCTTTTGTGCACTTTGAAACTCAAAACTCACAGAACGAGGAGTGTAATTCATCAAAGGCATGTAGGAGAGGCATATCCGAGGCGGGTGGTTTGACTTGGTTTCCCAGGATTCCTTGTGGCGACTACTGACTTGTACGTTAGGATTCCGTAGTTGAATTGTGGGGGGAGTCGCGAGTGGTGCCGGGAAAGTGAGGACTGAGTAATACGGCACCGTTGTTGGTGTTCTTATCCCTTTTAGCCATACCCCGTCCTTTTCCCCCGAAGCTTCTGGAGGCAGCTTCAAACTACTCGTCGGAGTTGCTCAGCGTCAATCAGGGAGGGATTTTAAAGTTATTTAGAAGACTGGTTTCTAATGAACTGCACTGCAGATTTGCTAGTCGGAGTAGCTATGGCTTTGCTGCTTGATCTTTTGAGCTAGCTGGCCAGTGTTATTCTTTTTCTGCTCTTTCCCAAGACAAAAGGTATTGTTGAAAGAAAAATCTTCATCAGGGTCCAGTCCAAGCTGGGAATAAACAAAATGGAGACTGCTTTAGAAAGAAGGTTGTAGTTTATTGAAGAGCAGAATCACAAGACATGTAGCTCTGGAGCAGCTGACCACATGTAGCTGGGAGTGGTGGGTTTTTATACCTTCTTGGGCTTTTGTGTTTGGAGTTGTTTCCTGTTTCTGTGGCTTTGTATTTCCTGTGTCATGTACTTCTACTTGAGTCTGAATAGTGGTGGGTTAATCCTATTATGTCCTAAAGGTCATGTCCTGCTTCTCTGGGGCTGGGGCTTATGGCTATGTTTTGTGTTGGATTTTTTGGGTGAGGGGTTGTTGGTTCTAGGGATCTTTGTCTTTCTAATCCCATCAGCTCCAAGCTTCCTGGCTCCAGCCTTTCTGAAAGGATTATCAAATCTGCATTTCTAAAAAGCTGGCCTGCTTGGTTTCTGCTTGGGGGAGGGAGACTTGGGGCTGTCTTTGACTAAGATTTGTCATTATTCCTTTCGGAAAATATAATATTCTGTCCTTTTTAATATCCCCCCAATATTTCCTTCTCTAGGAGGGTGGGTGAGTGCTGACTTCCAACAGTATGGTATGGAGAAAGCACAAGGGAGGGGATTTTTATGGAAAAACTGAATGCTGGTTAAAATGGAGTATTGAAGATAAAAGTAGAGCATTCTTACAGTAGACTCCAAAATTGTTTATATTCCCTCACTAGCTGTACCCGGCCAGGTGTTGCTGTGGCTCAGTCTGGTTAGCGTGTGTTGCTTTTACGTCCAACAGATGGTGCTGTTTTTCAAAAGAAGCATGTTTTTACCTGTCACAGGTGTGACATCTATATAATAGTAGGGATATAAAAACACGTGCGTATTTGAATGCAACGTTGTGTCAAAATTTCAAAGCAATCGGTGAAGAACTTTCGGAGATTTAAGATTTTGAACAAACATTTACATTTTTATTTATATAGCTAGATATAGATGTATTATCTATAGCCTTAAAATGAAGGAACAGTAAAATATGAGAGATGGTTTGGTGTAGTGGTGAAGGCACAAGCCTAGAAACCAGGAGACGGTGAGTTCTAGTCCTGCCTTAGGCCCAAAGCCTACATATGTAATGAACATTTGTGGGAACTGGATATGTCTAGTCTAATGAAGAGAAGGACTAGGGGTAACATGATAGCAGTCTTCCAATATTTGAGGGGCTGTTACAGAGAAAAAAAGGGTTGACCTATTCTCCAAACCACCTGAGGGCAGGACAAGAAGTAAGGGATGGAAACTAATCAAAGAGAGATCCAACCTAGAACTAAGGAGAAATTTCCTGTCAGAACAATTAATCAGTGGAACAGCTTGCCTCCAGAACTTGTGGGTGCTCTATCACTGGAGGTTTTTAAGAGATTGGACAACGGGATTTCCAGTGACGTCGCTGAAGATAGACCCGGGGAAAAGACTCTCCGCTCCCTGGGTCTTATTTTCATCTGCCGGTGGGTCCGTTTGGACCGAAAGCCGCCCCGGAGAGGTGGCCACCAAAGGGCGAAACTTTGGGGACCACGGGTCGGCGGTTGCTGGCTCGTTGGAGCCAAAGCAGCCCCTGGAATTGGCGGAAGAAAGGCGGACCGCATTCATGCGATCCGCCATTAACAGCTGATCGTCGGAGACGGAGAAGCAGCGCAGAATGACAGCAAGCAGCTGAGCTGGGTGAGAACACTGTCTTTTTTCCCGGTGAAGGTGGATTTCTGGCAAATAGCTCTTCTACAGCCTGAGAGTGAAGCCTTTTACTTCTAGGGAGGGGTGGAGTTTTTTCCCCCCCTCCTGTATACAAGCGGCGGTTTAAGCTATTTTGCAATTTAAAAAACAAACTTCTAACATAGTAAAGCTGTCTGAGGCTTAATAGAAATTTGGGAAGCTACTGCTCTTTTTATAGACACTTTTTCCTTTGTTTTATGTTGGAAACCCACTGCAATTGTATCTGCTATTAAAATTCTACAAACTTTCTTTTCCCTCTTGATTCCTTTTTTACTTTTACTTTTTTTTTCTATTTCAGTGCTGGGCATGGATACTTTCTATCGCCTGGTGGCTACACTGAAAACTTTTTTTTTCTTTTGTCTGGAGCCTATTTAGATTAGAAGCTTGACTGTATGCCCAGACATTTTTATCTAAGACAGCAGTTCTCAACCTGTGGTTTATTTCTAGAATTCTTTTTCCCCTCAAGCTTTCGTTGGGAGTACTGATGAGAACACTACTTATGCTCCCAGCTTCTTGACTTTATTGCCTAGTTGCTTATAATCTCTCAATATTGTACTCAGGTTCTTTGTTGTGTCATTCGTCCCAATGAGAAGGAGGAGGAAAGGGTAGTAACCTGTGGGCCTAAGTATTTTTGTTAGGTTCTCAGCCACATCTTTGATTTTTGCTCCAGGGAGACAACATACCTCCCTAGATTGTATGTCCGGTCTGAAGATGGCTGGTTCTGTTCCTTTGAGAATAGAATCTCCTATTACCAACACTTGCCTTCCTTTTTTGGGGGGTGCAGTCTGGGGTGCTTTTTTGTTTATCTCAGGTGTTTGTTGATGTGACTTTTAAGGGATATTTGGTGATGTTTCTTTGCTAGGTGTCTGCATGTTTTCTTTTGGGGGGAGGTTGTGGGTCTGCATATTTCCATCTAAGGAGATAAATTGATTGTTCAGTTTTAATGGGGCTGCTTCTGGTTGGGTTAGATTGGGCAGTAAGGGTTTGTTAGATGTATGCTGCTTCTTTCTTTGAGTTTTGTGTTTCCTTCTATGTGTGACATACCTCCATTTGTCATCCTCCAAGGTTTTATCAGTAGGGTCAAATCTTCTGGGAGTTATTTGTTCATTATTTGTTGGAATATAGCATAAGTCACTCCATCTTGTAACCTTCAGTATGCTTAATTCTACACTTCTTCATACCTACGTGCCTACGTGTTAGGCTGCAATCTGCAGCTGCAAACACGTAAGGACAGAGAATTAAGAAGCAAGTCAACAAAGCTGTCTACACAAGCTATAATATTATCACTTCCTGATAAGACCTTCCAGTGTGAACCACAATGGCAACTTTTCCTTGAACTGTTAATTGTATAAGCCATGTAATAGATAAGATACATTTTG
>NW_015388541.1:42514-43578 GCF_001527695.2 Protobothrops mucrosquamatus | reverse complement strand
GATATAACGGTTTGCAAAGCGTGGTGGACTCCAAATAAATATTTGAGCCACACCTAGTCACAACAAAGACACACATTATATACATTCTATCCCGACGCCTTGGCCCCTCCTCTGAGGTTACAATCTTATCAGAGCCGCCTAAACAAAATACATTATCCCTGCCCCTTACTATTTTGCTTCACCTATTCCCTTATATGTATTTTATCATGAAATCCTTAGCTCAGTGTGGAAATCCTATAGCCTACGTGCAGAACTCTTCCAAGGTACGTGTACATGTAGAAATTGTGTAGAAATCTTACTGTCTGCGTGTAGAAATATTGCAGAGTACGTGTCACTTAACTTTACTTTTTATTCTAAAATTTTATTCCTAACAGATCCTCCCTTTTTCTTTTCATACTTAATTAAATTTTAGAATCTTCTTAAATTCATTTCAATTTCTTCTTTGTGTTTATTCTCTATTATGTTTACTTTGTCTTTAATTTCCTTAAAAGCTAACAGTGCTTTTCCTCCCGTTTGATGCCATCCATTATACTTGTTACAGTTGTATGGACTAAATTTTTAATCATAGGAATTAGGCAGGGCAAACACATTAGTCCTACTAATATTACGCCCACCATGAATAATGCTTTTTCCAATTGCGAAAGATTCCTCCCAAAAATCCCCCATCATCTAGAAGACCAGTCCAAGTCTGGACTGGAACATGTACAAGTTGTCTCAGTGGTTAATTGCTTCACCACTGCACCTGTTTCATCTATTTGTAAGCAACAATTTGTTAAATTAAACTTCCCACATACCCCTCCTTCCTTAGCTAATATATCTTTTCTTTCTTTATAGTGATATAAGTTAATGGATCGGATCCTGTTCTGTCTATCCCAAATCCATAACTTACTATATCAGAATGGTTCTTAGTGATTTCCAACTCCATTGTATTAGTTCCATATATTCTTTTAAATTTGGTAATACCATTACATCCTGGATAACCTCCTCCAGTGTAATCACACACACCTCCACCCTGAACATTTAATAGATCCCCCACAAGGTAACCATTGATTGGGGTTTCCATT
>NW_015388541.1:36982-38924 GCF_001527695.2 Protobothrops mucrosquamatus | reverse complement strand
CCTTTAAAGGCTCATGTACAAAACTGATACGGGCCTGTCCTTGGCCATCTACTCCATTGGGTACTTCTCTTAAAGGAAAAGCCTGTAGTGGTTTATCCTTAAAGGGAAAATTCTTTATATCTTTCTTCAATTGTTCCAATTCTTTTACTAATACCTTATAGGGTCCACCTCTCACAGCTCCCTGGGCTTGTGTTACAGGGGCTGGTAGGGGTGGTGGAATAGGTATTTGTACATTTGTTGGTTGTGGTAGATTAGGATTATAAGGTGGGGGTAAATATTTCATGGATTTTTCATCATCTTCTTCCTCTATTTCATTCTTCTCTTCTTGTTGTAAATATATTGAAGTTACTTTATGAGGGCTAGGGCCCCTCATAGTCAAGGTGACCCATTTACCTGGGTTCCAAATTAAAGCATAGTCTTAACTCATTGACTAATGATCTACATGTTTTCCTTGACACATACTCATATAAATTCTGACAAGCAAAATAGTCATTTGTTCCTAATCTAGGCCACTCTATTTTTTCATCTTCCCACCAGATAAAACAACACAAATTAACCATATCTTCCTTGGTTATGTTTAGTTTACTAATTATTTCATTATATGGAGGTTTTCCCCAATTACTAAGCAAAATCCCTAGTGGACTTTCCTTATCTATATTTAATTTGGGGTTCCTCCTTATTTTTTTCAAACACTTCTCTCCTGGAGTACTCCCTGTGTTGCCCATACTGGTTTACCGTCCTGTGTATTCTAATTGAGACTTCACGTATACTCCTCAATTCGCTTCCCCCTGATCCCTCTAGATATGCACTCGCATGAATCTAGAGTTATCAGCGGTCCACTCTCGCTCCGTCTTGCTATCCGCTAAGCGGATACTTGGGACGTCACACACACACTGTCTCAAATTCACACAAGCCTACCCAGCCTTCCCACCGACTGCCTAGGCAGTGTATACTGGCCACCCCAGAACACTTACCTAGGTCCGTGCACGGAGTTGCCCAGTTCCTGGAAGCCAGCAACACACACACCGGTTCAATTCTTATCTCTGTCCAACATCAACTCTATGAGTTCGCCGAGGAAAGCGTTGCTGCTCCTTTACCAACAAGATGACATAGACTGTCGAAATCGACAGGGCATGCCTTCCAAGTCACCTTCCGGATCTGGTGCAGACAAACGATCCCGGTCTCGAGCCCCACGTTGGGCGCCAGAACTGTTGGTAGAAATTCTAGCCCACTGAATAACACCAAACAGCAAGTTGAAATTAGACAGAGATTTATTGGATATAACGGTTTGCAAAGCGTGGTGGACTCCAAATAAATATTTGAGCCACACCTAGTCACAACAAAGACACACATTATATACATTCTATCCCGACGCCTTGGCCCCTCCTCTGAGGTTACAATCTTATCGGAGCCGCCTAAACAAAATACATTATCCCTGCCCCTTACTATTTTGCTTCAAAGCTCAGTGTGGAAATCCTATAGCCTACGTGCAGAACTCTTACAAGGTACGTGTACATGTAGAAATTGTGTAGAAATCTTGCAGTCTACGTGTAGAAATTTTGTGTAGAAATCTTACTGTCTACGTGTAGAAATTTTACAGAGTACGTGTCACTTAACTTTACTTTTTATTCTAAAATTTTATTCCTAACAGGTTGGAGTTTGGCTAGAGTTGCCTCTAAGCCCCTTATTTTTTCCTCTAGTACAGTAGTTCACATACTTTACATTTAATGCGTGTATAATTTCGGTGTTCTTTGGGCATAAGCACATACATGGAACATGTATTGCATACCACAATAGTATCAGTCACCTGTTCCATGAATTTGTTTGAAAAGCCCTCTTTTTTGGTTGGTGGATGTGCTTTGCTGTTAGCCTTGTTTCTACCTTCTCTGTTCTAGGTAATTATGCCTATTTTTTTCTATCCTTTTTCTCTCCCTGTTTGTGC
>NW_015388541.1:22410-33168 GCF_001527695.2 Protobothrops mucrosquamatus | reverse complement strand
TGCCATTGCTTATTCATCCATTCCATGTTTGTCAGATTCAATTATTGCTATCCCCTGCAAGTGAGTAATTACTCAAAAACCATTTCAGTTACCTCACTCCCAGACACAAATCATGACAGGATTTGCCTCCCTCCTCTGGGTTCTATTTCTCTCACAGGGCTGTTAATGTGGGAATAAAATTAGGGGAGACCCCACCCCACCCCAACTCTGTTGCCTTGAGAGAAAAAGTGAGATATCCACAAAGTTTACCTGGACAATTTTCTTATTTCTATTTTCCTTATCCATACCTTTTCATAGCTTCTTAATCAAATTCAAATTCAAATTTATTTGATTTATATACCCCCTCTCCCATGAAACATAAAGCAGGTAGATATGAGAAAAAAGTTATTTTTCATACCATGCTAAATTGAAGAAAAAGAAAAAAGAATGATAAGCTACAAGATTTAAAAGGAGAACTACAGTTCCACAATGATGCAATGAAAAGAATCATTAAAGATTACTATGAGACACTTTATAAGGCAGAGGTAGTTTCTAAAGAGGAAATACAGTCGTATTTGAAAGAAATAGATTTGCCAAAAATCCCGGAGAATATCCGAAATATACTAAATGGGAAAATATCGATGGAGATTATAGAAGCTATAAAAAGGCAAAAAAAAGACAAGACTCCGGGCCCAGACGGTCTTCCTGCAGAATTCTACATAGCATTACAAGATATATTAAGCCCGACGTTGAAAGAATTGTGTAATGAAATCTTCTCGGAGACTAAAATACCAAACTCGTGGACTGAAGCTAATATTACCTTGATACCCAAAGAAGATACTGATTCCACACAAATAAAAAATTATAGACCAATATCGTTACTAAATGTGGATTACAAAATTTTTGCCTTGATAATGGCAGAAAGAATTAAGAAATTTTTGACTGAATTTATTCATACAGACCAAAATGGTTTTCTACCTAAAAGACAGATAAAAAACAACTTAAGGATTATCTTGAACGTTCTGGAATACTATGAAAATCATCCAGGGAAACAGATGGCATTAATATTTCTTGACGCGCAAAAAGCCTTTGACAATTTATTTTATTATTATTATTATTATTATTATTATTATTATTATTATTATTATTATTATTATTATTATTATTATTATTATTATTATTATTATTATTATTTTAAAACAACACAACATAACACACATACACACACAGTGTATACTCCTCCCTTTTTTTTTAACAGCAATTTCGTAACGGTAATTTTCTATTATTTACATTTCCCCCCCCCCTTATTCTTCTTTAGATATATTTGTCCTTGTTGTCCCGTTTTTTCTTGTTTACATTTTTCTTCCTTCATACTATACTTCATACTAAAAATAATACATATTATTATTACTATACATTATTATACACACATTTTCCACTTTTGACCTTTCCACATTTATTCTCCTTTATTATTTCTAGTCTCCAACCAATCATACCACTTATTCCATATTAGATAGTACTCTGTATCTTCCTTTTCTTTTATCTCTTTTGTTAATTTGTCCATCTCAGCACAGTCCAGNTAAAAATGAAATTTGTAGATTTTCCCAATTTTCTAAATCTTTTTTTATCTGGTGTAATATTTTATCATAATTATCCTCCTTAATCGAGGAACACTTCGCTGTAAGCCAGATCCCTAAATATTTTATTTTCTTAGTTACACTTATCTTTGTTTTATCTTCCAGTTCACTTTCCTGTGCCTTTGTAAGATTTTTGGTTATTAAGTTGGATTTATTCTTATTGATCTTAAGTCTGGCTACCTCACCGACTTCTTCTATTTTTTGAATCAATTTAAGGCCGGTTTCTAATGGATCTTCCAAAATGAATACCAAATCATCAGCGAAGGCTTGGACCTTATATTCTTCCTTCTTAATTTTTAAACCCTTTATTTCTTGGTCCTCTCTGATTTTTGACAGAAGTATTTCTAATGATAAAATAAACAGAAGAGGGGAGAGTGGGCATCCTTGTCTTACTCCTTTGGTTTTATTTACTTGAAAAAATAATGTCAACTCCTTTTCTAGCATCTGTATATATTGTTTATCTTTACACAGTCTTTGATTCATTGACCATCTTTTTCTCTGTTTCTGGCCTTGTTGTGGCTCCGTCTTGTGAGCCCCTCTTATCGGAGGAAGAAGGCTCCAAACATGAAGGAGAGGAGATGGCCAGGCCTCCCTCTCCAGGACCCTCCTCTTTGGCAAGGCCTCAGGTGTCTCCCGACGGAGAAGAGATTGACCAGGAGCCGGGTGGTTCTGAGACTGGCCAGGAGCCAGGTGTTTCTGAGATTGGCCAGGAGCCAGGTGTGTCGGATAATGAGGAAGAGAAGTTGTGGCTGGATCCACGCCAGCATAGGAGCGACAAGCGTGCGCAGCAGAAAAGGAGACGTGCCAGAGATTAAGCTGAGTCACTGGACCACACCCCACAGGCTATAAAAGGGTGGTGGTGGCCATTTGGACCTCTGTGACGGACAAAAGCTGAATATCTGGCAAAGTAGTTTGCTGTGGCTTTAAACTGTGTGTATTGTTTTTGTTTCTGTGTGCTTGGAGTAAAAGGTCTTGGCAGGCAGCTACGGAGCTGCTGCCAAGTTTCTTATCTGTGAAGTGGTGTCTGGAGAAGTCTTTAACCCTCGGCTGGCTGTTTGGGTGTGTGGGTCGGATGGGGGACAGAACAGGCCTTTCCATTTTATTATGCTTGGGTTATGATCCGCCCAATCATTAAGCCCTATTTCAATTTCCTCTATCCCGTTTTGTACTTCTGTTGTTGCCCAGGCCATATCGATCCTAGACCAAGATTGATGCGGATATGAATAGAACGTGTATTGTTTGTCTGACCTGTGTATCTCTCTCCATATATCCTGAAGGTTGAGTTCTGTTACCATGTCAAAGAACGATTTTGGTAATATATTTTTCTTCTTTTTATTCTTTTTACTACTCTTATAATCTTTCTTAACATCAACTATTGTATTTAAATCCCCAATCATACAAATACTTTCGTAATCCAGATCCACTAGTTTCTTATGTACCTTTTTAAAAAATTCATGTTGATTATTATTTGGTGCATATACTGCCGTTAATAAGATTTGTTTTTGCTCTAATTCTATTTCCAACATTAAAATTCTCCCCTCTTCATCCGAATATATTAATTTTGGTTTTATTTTTTCTTTGACATATATAGCAATTCCTCCTTTCTTGTTTTGTGCTAATGTTGTGTATAGTGTTCCTAATTTTACATTCTCTAGTAGTTTTCTATAATCCTTTTTTATATGAACTTCCTGAAGACATATCACATCTGCATTTGTTAAACGTTTGTACTCTTTTTCTTGGTATATTTAAACCATTAATGTTTACAGAAAAGAGCTTAATTGCGTCTCCCATTTTTTACTTGATCTATTTTTTTTATGCTTCTTGTCTCTATTACCCTTCTTTTTGCTCCTTCTCTTTCTAACCTTTCTCTTTCTTGTATCTTTTGTGTTTCTCTTTCTCGTTCAACTTCCTCTAATAGATCTTCATCCTGACTTTTACTCTCCAGCTCTTCCCTACTTTCTCCTGCATAAAGTGACGTTCATAAAAGTCCTGCGCTTTCTCAAGTGTATCTATCTTATATTTTTTTCCCTGCCATGTTAGAAGTATGCCTTCAGGTATTAACCACTGAAACATAACTTTATATTTAGTTAATTGGGTCGTTAGAAATTGGTATTCTCGTCTCTGATTTTGTATTCTACGTGGTATTTGTTTTAATACAATTATTTCTTTACCCTTATATATTATCGGTTTGTCTCTCATTTTTTTATATATTTCGTCCCTTATTGATCTTCTAGTAAACCTTATATGCACCTCTCTCGCCAATCTATGCCTTCGTGCATAATTTGTATATACTCTATATATTTCGTCTATGTCTCTTCTTGTTTCCAGTTTGTCCTTTCCTAATATCTCCGCCAATATCTCCGCCATCTTCTCTTCCAAATCTTCTTCCTTTTCCTCTACGATATTTTGAAATCTTAGAAAGAACGAAGCTTTTTCCATTTCCAAAAAGGCAATAGAATCAATCAACTCCCTATTTACTTGCTCGGATTTCTGTTCCATCCTTTCCATTTTGCTATCAAGTTGCTCCATTTGTCAAGACTGCTAACATCGGATGTTATTGCTTCCCATATATGAAGAAGCAAACATGTTTTATTCAGCCTGCATATCACTTCTAGAGTTAAAGTCAGACAATGTTAGAATAGCGGGTGGGAAAGTAAGATAGTTAACCACAACAATATTTCAGTACAGCATTGCCAAGGTCAGCTGTAACCAGAGGAGTTACGGGAGGGAAGTTCACACTTCAAACTAATTGGAGAACGTGATTAATGACTGTAAAATGAAGGAGTGAGTTATGCTTTGTTATGGGTGATTGGGGGTGGGAGGATTCAGTTTTTGGCTTCATTATGTACGTGCCGAAGCTATGTAGCAATAAAAGGATTCTTTAAGGTAAATAAGCCTCAAAGTTCTTTGAAAAGCTGCTGCTTTTCGGAACCATGACATCAAGCCAAAAACCACAAACTTTTAAAACCATTTAGGGGTCCCTTACCCCAGTCACTATCCCTAAACTAACAGGGATAGTTTGACAAAGATTTGGGGAAGATCTCACCATGGAAGAGGAAGAAATGCCTGAGGCCAGCACCCCCACCCCAGCCGCAGCTTCCCCGGGGAGGTGGAGCGACAGCAGCAGCAGCTTCCCCAGGGAGGGGAACGACAGCTAGCCAGCCGGTGGAGAAGAAATTCTTGCAGATTCCCCAGCTGGGAGCAAAGCCAAAACTATCAGGAGAGCTGATTTGGTCGTCAGACTGGGATAAGCCAAGCGGAGGCTCTGGAGGCTTCGATACAGCCTTGCCAGCAGATGAGCGTGAGTCACGACAAAGGGATTCTTACATATCGCATCCCCCACACCAGTGGAGAGCTGCCCGGCCGTCTGTCACCGAAGACTCGGGTGAGTGGAAATACCCACCTGCAGCTCGCAGTGGGTCATTAGAATACTTGGCAGAAAGATTTGAAGAATTAGAAGTGAGGAGCGAAGAGCAGCTCTCGTTGAGAGAGGCCCCCAGCCCCTCCCTCGCAGATCAAACAGCCTTTCAGACCCTGGGGTCCCCTGCCAGGTCCTCCAGACCCACAGAGAGAGGAAACCCCAGCCTGGGCCCCCTACAGCAATGGGAAATTGGGCAACCCCCACAGATGAGTGATCAGCCATCTCTGAGCTTACATCAACTAATAGAGGCCTTGCAGCAGCTTGGGGTGGTGCAAAAGCCAGGAGAGTGACAGCCGGTGGGCCCGCAGATGAGGGAGGCCCAGCAACAACCCCCACTCGTCCAGCAGCCATTGAGGGGTCTGCAGCAGCAGAGGGCGTCACCAGCCCCTGCAGTCCAACAGCAGAGAAGACCACTACAACCCCCACTTGCACAGCCACTATTGAGAGGCCTACAGCAGCAGGTGGCACTACCAGCCCCCGCTGGCCAGCAGCAGAGAAGACAGCAGCAACCTCCGCCCAGACGGCAACCTGTGGAAGACCTCCAACGACTCGAGAGGCCAGTACTACCAGTATGGCAACAACAGCCAGGGTGGGGCCAACTGCAACTGGGGGCGCCACGTCGACAGCAGAGAGCTCAACAGCCGTTGGATCAGCAGGCAGGATGGGGCCAACAGCAACTGGGAGGGCCACAAGCGCAGAGGGGAGTCCAGCAGCCGTGGAACCAGCAGCCAGGGTGGGGCCAGCAGCAACAGCCCCAGTGGGGGCCGCAACAGCCTGTATTTGCACCACCCTTCAGAGCAACCTTCGATGGGGACCCAGAGAAGCTGATTTTTTTCTGAACTAAGTGCGTTCTCACTTGAATCGCTGGGCCTATCTCTACCCGGATCCAGGTGCCATGGTTGATGTTATTGCATCCAACCTAGAGGGAGAAGCATCTGAATGGCTGAATAATTTACATAGTGAGCAAGCCCCTGAACTGGAAGATCCCCACCTTTTTCTCCTAGGACTGAGAGAAAGATTTGAGGACCCATCCATTGGCCTCAAAGCAGCAGAACAGATCCAACAAAATAAAACAAGCCGGCAGGCCTGCCCTGGAGTACGTGCGAGATTTCCGCAAGACAGCAGGTCGAATAGAGGGGTGGCCTGAGCAATCCCTAATCAATCACTTCATTGAGGGATTAGACGATCACCTCTCTCAGGCCTGCATCTATTAGGAAGTACCTGATCAGCTACAGGAGTGGTACCAGACAGCGGTGAAGTTAGACGTTAAGCTCTCTTGCTATAAGAAGCCTCCCTCACCTGAAATTGAACCGAAACCAGAACGACCCAGACGACAACCACCCCCCTGGAGACCCCCAACAACTACGTCTACCGAAAGACCCAGGCCACCTGCAGGGCCGCCGCTCACGGGCTTCCGATGCGGACAACAGGGACATCGAGCAGCGAGCTGCCCAGTTCCCTACCCCCAACAGCAGAGCAGACCGAGACCCTCAGCGAAGAAGAAATCTGATCAGCAGCCACCGAGAGGAAAATCCAATTGGGTCATCCCAAGGGTTATCATCTGCTTTTCATCCGGCCACCAATGGGGCTGCAGAATCCGCTAACAAAATGGTGGAGCAATATCTTAGATGCTACGTTTCTTACCAACAGACGAACTGGACTGACCTCCTCCCTTTTACGGAGGTGGCGTACAGTAATTCTGTGCACAGCAGCACCGGCTACACGCCTTTCAGAGTGGCCACAGGAAAACAGTTCAGCCCAATACCTGAATACCCTCAGGTGCCCTCCGCCTCCCAGACACTTGACCAGTGGGTGAGGGGGTGGGAAGAAGTTTGGAGAAACACAAAAACTGCTTTAAAAAAGACTTTTGAAACCTATAAAAAGCAGGCTGATAGGAAGAGGGCTCCCCAAAGAACATTCCAAGTTGGGGAAAAGGTTTATTTGTCAACTAAGTATTTATGCCTCAAATTGCCCAGCAAGGAATTTGGACCAAAATTCTTGGAGCCTTTCCCCATAGTAAGGATCATCAATCCGGTCACCGTAGAACTAAAACTCCCTAGACTTTTAGGGAAAATTCACCCAGTTTTCCATTGTAGCTTGTTGAAACCTTATCGGGGCTCCACTTTAAGACCTCCCCCGAAGAAGGCACCTGGGCCCCTCGTAGTTGCGGGACAGACCCACTATGAAGTAAAACGTATTCTTGACTCTAGAATTTTTAAAGGGAAATTGCAGTACCTAGTACAATGGAAGGGATACCCGTTGTCTGAAGCCACCTGGGTGAAATCCAGTGAAGTGAAAGCTGACAGGTTGGTCAAAAGGTTTCATGTGAAACACCCCNCCTTCCCTCCCTCTCTCCCATTGTCCCTTTCTTCCTTCTTTCCTTCCTTTCCTTCATCTCCTTCTTAGTCTCTTCCTCCTTCCCTCCCTCTCTCCCATTGTCCCTTCCTTCTTTCCTTCCTTTCCTTTCCCTCCCTCTTAGTCTCTTCCTCCTTCCCTCCCTCTCTCTCCTTGTCCCTTCCTTCCTTCCTTCCTTCCTTCCTTCCCTTTGTCCCTTCCTTCCTTCCCTCTCTCATTGTCCCTTAATTCCCTCCCTCTTCGTCCCTTCCTTCCTCCCCCCCTCCGTGCCCAGGAAGGGACAAGGGGAGGGGGAAAGGCTGCCAGCGTGGCTGTTGGTTTGCTGCCGGTGGCCATGGCAACATGCCAAAACTGCCTGTGGACAGACAGAGGCAGAGGAGAGCTCTGCCCAGCTCATTTGCTCAGCTTCGCCGGACTACAGCTTCGCCGGGCTACAGCTGATTCGCGCTTCTGCTAAATTAGCAAGCAGCATGTTTTCTAGCAAAGTTCGAGCAAGTTTGCTGGGCAGGAGCCAAGGAGAGCTGCTACAGCTGACCTGCTTCTGGGCTGCTCTGCAGAAGCGCGGATCAGCTGTAGAGGCTCGCCCCGATCCTGGACAAGAGGGAAGGAAGGAAGGACGGAAGGGACAAGGGGAAAGAGGGAGGGAAGGAGGGACAAAGAGGGAGGCGAAGGAAAGGAAGGAAGGAAGGAAGGAAGGAAGGGACAATGGGAGAGGGAGGGAAGGAGGAAGAGACCAAGAGGGAGGGAAGGAAAGGACGTTCCAACCAGCAGAGGCTTGGCAGCCTGGCTGCCGAGGAACAGAAGAGCGCAAAGCCAAGGAGAAGAAGGTGGTGGTTTCCTCCCAAAGGGGGCTCCTTTTCTGCACCCCTTCCCTGGGTTTGTGGGGAATTTCTTGTCACCAACGCTGACAGGTGCTCCTTCGAGCCCGCCGCGAGCTTTCTCGCCCCCTTTGCTTCTCTCCCACCCCCCCCCGCTTTCGTGAGGATTGTGGTGCCCTTGGGAAGCCGATCGTGCTTTGAAGCTTAGGAGAGGAGGAGTCCCTTCCTCCTTCCCTCCCTCTCTCCCTGTCAAGCCCCGGCGGGCTCGACATGAACGGGCGGGGTGGCAAAGGAGACCGGCGGCCGTCGCCAGACCTCCCGGCTGACAAGCGCAAGTTTGGGGTCGCCAGCTGACAGGCGCAGGAGTTGGGTGCTGCGGCAGCCTCCCCTTCGCTGACCTGTGCGTGCACGAGAAGAAGTCAATCCGGTTGTTGCACAATGAGTCTCTGGGGAGGGCGGGGCCTTGCTCTGCGCCTGCGCTCTTCATGCGCCCCCTGCAGGGCACATTTGGTAGAGTTCGTGCAGACTGCCGCCAAGCAGCATATTTTCCACAAACAAGTGAGGTGGAATGGAGGGGGGGAGGGAGGCACCGCCGCGGTGGGGGGAGAGAAGGCGGTTGACAAGCCCTGCCTAAGACCATCAGAAATATGTGTTTTCCGATGGTATTAGGCGACCCCTGTGAAAGGCTCGTGCGACCCCCAAAAGGGTCGCGACCCACAGGTTGAGAACCGCTGGGTTAAATACTAATTTCACTCATTAAAATACAAATCAATTTATAACTTTTTTGAAATGTGTTTTTCTGGATTTTTGTTGTTGTTATTCTGTCTCTCACTGTTAAAATAAACCTACCATTAAAATTATAGACTGATCATTTCTTTGTCAGTGGGCAAACGTACACAATCAGGGGATCAAATAATTCTTTCCCTCACTGATCCAATACCTAAAAAATTATTCTGTTTGTCTCTTGCTGCTAATTGCACCTGTATCATATAACTGACTTTTAACATTTGTTTCTATTTAGAAATCTATAAAATTGTTTGGATCTGAATTGCTTAAGCACTGTGAAGCCCTGTGAAATCCTTTCAGGACAATTGCATAGTCTCACTCATAATGTGAATTAACTGGCTGACCTTTGAAAGATGGCCGCCGTGTGACAGCTCTTTAAGTGAGCTCATCCTTTTATTTTAGTTACTTTTATATGGTTGTAAAACAGTTCATTTTCATTTAATTTTTATCTAATATTAACTATTAACTAGGAAAGTTAGATCTTTTTTACTAGGATTTGTATTTTTATGATTTTAAATTTAGGATTGGATAGGATTAGGTTTTAGACTATGAGTTCCAGAATTTATCAGCTTCAAGCATTTGTCGATGAAGTGGAAGTATGTTTTAAAATCTTTTAAGCCACCCAAGGATGCCAAAACAAAAGGTAACAGTAAAAGCAAAAAGGGACTCTAAAAGAAAGTCTAAAAGGAGGCATAAATTGGATATATAGTTGGGAGGAAACCCTAATCACAACATGGCAACAACACCCAAAAAACCAAAGATAAAGGACCTATTTCAGATAATGGACACTGCAAGTAATTCTTCTTTTTTCTCTTCTCCCCTTGTAGCCACTTTAAATAAGCCCTGCTCCTTACTGGATTGGGAGGAGGATGACTGTCTTTCTGTGGAAAATGAGGATGTCAACGCTGCTAACATCGGATGTTTTTGCTTTGACAACATATGGAGATGCAACCATTTTCCTTCTTATGTTTTACTCTTAGAATTAGAGTTAGAATTAGATGATACTGGGGGAGGAGGGGGAGGAATGTGCATGGGAGTTTAGTTAGACATAACAATACTGTAACCAGTGTGAGAATCAAGGCTTTTGAAATAAGAGATGATAAGAATTGGCGGGCTGGAGAACTGGAGGGATAGCCTCCATTTCAAACTAATTGGAGAATGTGATTTATGACTAAATTAGAGGAGGGAATTGTGCTTTGATACTATGTGCTCAGGGGAGGGGAATTCAGATTTTGGCTTTGGCTATGTATGTGCCGATGCTATGCTTCTCGAATAAAGATTCTTTAAGGTAAACAATTCCTCGAAATTCTTTGAAGAGTTTCATCCGTTGGAACCATGACAGAGGCTCCATTAGGAGACGGAGGGGAGAATAAGGATAATATTAAGAGCAAGTTTAAGGGAGACTTGGACTTGGTTGCCAAGAATTGCCTCTTGACAGCGCAAACAGTTATTGCTATATTTGATCAGCTCTTGGAAGCAAATAAAAAGATTGAAGAATTAAAGTCTCTAATGGGAAATTATATCTCTAAATTAGATAATGAAGTTGTCAAGTGTCTGAGTAATGAAACACTTAAAAGGACTTTCAGGCATGTTTTCTCCTAAAAGCATTTATTAATGTTAAAGCCACATCAGCACAGCATGGAGGAATGCTTAGAACTGCTTCTCTTCCGTTACGCATAACATTCCAAACATTTTCCACTCCCTTATTGTAGGGTCATGGTTCACATCTTCCAATCAACTTGGAAGATGTGATTTACTTCCG
>NW_015388541.1:15207-18607 GCF_001527695.2 Protobothrops mucrosquamatus | reverse complement strand
ACATTTTCCACTCCCTTATTGTAGGGTCATGGTTCACATCTTCCAATCAACTTGGAAGATGTGATTTACTTCCGGTTTCTTTCTCCCGGGCTATCCTTATGCTCCTCCCTCTTTCCTAGTTGCTGGTTTAACTATATATATACCAGACAGTTCTGCACATTGTCAAAGCAAGAATATACAGTATTTGCAGCATTGACATAAGTAAATAGCAAAGCCCATGCTCCAAAACATACTTTGAATTCACGGACAGCTTACATGGACTGGGGGCCTCAAGATGGAGAAGACATGGAAGAGAGGCTGGTTCTACAGAGACATAGGATACTACTCCAAGTTGTGGATGTTCCCTTGAACAGGGGCAGGTGGCATAACAGACGAGTAATACTGAATTCTCTTTCCCAACTTTTACACTGCAGGGTACATTCTAATGAACTAACAGAGATTTCATGGCTCCCCAACAGACATGGTTGTAAAAGAATATTGTTAACCTTTGGCCAGATTGTTCTTCCATCGGTGTTGCTTAGGCGTGAAAGCTTTCTAAGGAAATACTGTATTCAGCCAATACGGGTATTTTATACCACCCAAATTCAGCTTCTGCTAAAGTCTGGGCAGAGAGCCAAGTTAGGGAGGGAGGCTGACTCCAACCTTGAAAATTCCAAAACATTAACAGCCAAGCAAAAAATCCCTCTATTAACAAGGATAGAACAAGATAAGGATAATAAAAAAGAGAACTCAGTTCTACTTAATGGACAGTTACAGTTCATGGATGATGAAGAAGAATTAATCCATCAGTTTGCCACCCTTTGCCCAGGAGATCAACAGTTGATTTTAAAGAATATTGGAATAATTAGTTCAATGTTGAAATCGGCAACTAATGCAACAGAAAGTCTGAACACTCTGCTCTCCACTAGCTGCTCTTCTGTGGAACTTTTATCAAGCTCGGTTTCTGAAAGCACCAAATCCCCAACAAATAAAAAGAGAAGGCGTGTCAGTCCAAAGCAAAAAGTAAAGGAAAAGGACATAACAGTACAGGTCCAAATTAACGATCCAGTACAACAACTAGATAATGAGAAGGAGGATTGGAACCCTTGTACATCAGTAGAAATGCCAGTCTTAGATCAAAATCAAGGGAATATCAGTAATCAAGATAAAGAAGAGCAACAACTACAACTTACAAGGAGGAATATTGAATTTCACAATAATTGTGTTTACACATGAAGTATAGTCAACATTGATCCAGCTCCAAAAGCAAGTTGACATCTGGTATCTTTACTCCCTATTCAACCAACCCAGTCAGAATATCCTGCTTTCGGGACTCCTATACAAATTGTGACTTGGAACATAGCTGGCTGGAAAGAAGTGGTTGACAGTGGACTAGTGAGTTTCTTATCTAAATTTGATGTAATAGCCATTCAGGAAACCTGGCTAACAGAAGAGGATGAATTAGTACAATTTCCAGGTTTTCAGGGATGGGCTTCCCCCGCCCAAAGAACAAAGGATGACCCTCTGGTGGTCTATGTATTTTTATTAAGCAATAATTGCAATGGCAGGAGGAGAAACTATATAATGAAGATAAGTTTTTAATTTTTTTTAGCTGTGAAATTTAGATATGAGGAGTTTGAATTAATATTGGTAAATGTATACATTCCTCCAAACACACCCCTGTATTATAACTCTGACTATTGGACATGTTTAGAAGTCATTCTGGATGATATATCTGTACTGTATCCCCAATCCATAATTATATTGTTGGGAGATTTTAATGCTAAATTAGGTCCATCCTTGCATGAGTTTGCTCAAAAGAAAGGATTCCCAAAGGAATTTCTTGATAATCATCCACAGTGGCTTTCTAGAGACAACAAAAGTAATACTGCCGGTCTGTTCCCACTTTCTTTGATTTTTAAAGGCAATCTCCAAATCTTGGGAGGTAAAGATAATAACTATATATACCCCTACACATACCACTCAGCCCACTCAAGCAGCATGCTATATCTCTTCTGTGTATCAAGAGATAAAGTTGACCTCCTTTCAGAGGTCACCATACATTTAGGCGATGAAAGTGACCATCAGCCTGTGAGTGTAACATTACAAGGTTGCTCATACTTAAGATCATATAATATGGCCGACAGATGGCTCACTAAAAACTTAGAGGTGACCCAAAATAAAAGGTTAATCTGGACTAAAGTTGATACAAAGGCAATATCAGACAGTCTTAAAACAGAGAATGCCGTTAACTGGGCTAGAACAATCCAGTCGTCTACTACCAACTGGCTATCAGTCTCCAAAGCATTTTTTAATCTTTGTAATATGCTGAAGAAATACCTAATAACTAAAGCCCCTGTTAAAAGTTATTGTGTGGGTAGGTCTCACTGGTTTGATTTCAAATGCTGGTCGTTGAAAAAGAAACTGAAGGCAGCCATGAGACTTGCTCAGAGGAGTCCTATTGCTCATATACAAGCTGAGATGCTGCATATAAGAAGAGAATATAAAAAACTCATAAAATTAACAAAAAAAAGTTTTACCATTTCAATCTGGTCAGAACTCGAGCTAGCTGCCAAAAGTTATAACTCGGTAATATTTTGGCACTCTGTAGCAGGAGTCCTAAAGGAACAGAGATTTGCATTTGATATACCAATCCCAGCTGAGGACTGGGAGAATTATTATCAATGTCTGTTTGCTTCTACGGAACCTGTAGAGAAACCGTCCTTAAGCAGTGACTTAGTAAATACTAGAACTCCGCCCCTTTGGCCTCCAGTCTTGGTAAAAGAGATACAATCCATCATTAAAAGCCTAACGAGCAATAAAGCCCCAGGTGAGGATTTTTTACCAGCAGAATTATTTAAGAAATTCCCTGACTGGTGGGGTCCAGTACTGGCAGGTCTTTTTGCACATATAAATAACACCTGCCATATACCAGATGGGTGGAAGATGGCAATAGTTGTTCCCATATATAAAAAAGGGAATAAAAAGGATCCTAGTAATTATAGGCCCATTAGTCTTATTGACCTTGTAGCAAAAATATATGCTAGGTTCCTTTTGAATAGAATTGAAATCTGGGTAGACTTACCTAGTAGCGATAAGAGTGGCGAAACGCAACTATTTCTCCGCTCTTATCGCGTCTGCAGGTAACCGATCTGCCGCCCTGTTTAGGGTGTCCCGCTCCCTCCTTCATCAGAGGGTCCGGGATGTCCCTTTGCAGGGTCAGGCAGAGGAATTTGGGTGTTACCTGCATGACAAAATCGATCGGATCCGGGCCGGGTTAGCCTCCGATTGGACTAGTTCAGGCGGGCCAATGGAGGCAGGTCTTGAGTCCATTTTATGGGAAGAGTTTGATCCTGTGACCCCCGAGGACATGGACAGAATGCTGGGACGGCTGAACACCACCACATGTTTACTGGACCCG